>NW_026777528.1:0-261000 GCF_028023285.1 Balaenoptera ricei
TGGAAAACTGTGGCCTGGGAACTTGACTGAGAATTGATGGTAGAAATCTGTGGACTGGCAACATGACTGAGGTTTGATTGTAGAACCCTGTGCCCTGGAAACATGACTGCGACCTGATACTTGAAACCCATGGCCTGGGAACTTGACATTGGTTTGATTCTGGAACCCTGTGTCCAGGAACAAGACTGAGGCGTGATTCTGGAATCCTGTGGCCTGGGAACATGACATCTGTTTAGATTGTGGAATACTGGGCCCTGGGAACCTGACTGAGTCTTGGTTCTGGAACCCTGTGGACTGGGAACATGAGAAAGGTTTGATTCTGGAAACCTGTGGCCTGGGAACATGTCTGAGGTTTGATGGTGGAAACCTGTGGCTTGGCAACATGACTGAGGTTTGTTACTGGAACCCTGTTCCCTGGGAACATGACTGAGGTTTGATTCTGGACAGCTTTGTCCTGGGAACATGACTGTGCTTTGATTGTGGAACCATGGGTCCTGCAAACATGACTGAGGTTTGATTCTGGAACCATGTGTCCTGGGAATATGACTGAGGTTTGATTCTGGAAATCTGTGGCCTGGGATCTTGAATGAGGTTTGATGGCAGAAACCTGTGGACTGGCCACATGACAGGTTTGATTGTAGAACCCTGTGCCCTGGAAACATGACTGTGGCCTGGTACTGGAAAACCATGGCCTAGGAATTTGACATTGGTTTGATTCTAGAAACCTGTGGCCTGAGAACATTACTGAGGCCTGATTCTGGAAACCTGTGGCCTGGGAACATGACATCTGTTTAGACTGTGGAATACTGGGCCCTGGGAACCTGACTGAGTCTTGGTTCTGGAACCCTGTGGACTTGGAACATGACTGAGGTTTTATTCTGGAATCCTGTGGCCTGGGAACATGACATCAGTGGATTCTGGAACCCTGTGGCCTTGGAACATGAGAACGGTTTGATTCTGGAACCCTGTGGCCTGGGAACATGTCTGAGGTTTCATGGTGGAAACCTGTGGCTTGGCAACATGACATCTGTTTAGATTGTGGAATACTGGGCCCTGGGAACCTGACTGAGACTTGGTTCAGGAACCCTGTGGACTGGGAACATGACTGAGGTTTTATTCTGGAATCAGGTGGCCTGGGAACATGACATCAGTGGATTCTGGAACCCTGTGGCCGGGGAACATGACTGAGGCGTGATTCTGCAAAACTGTGGCCTGGGAATATGACTGAGGTTTGATTCTGGAAATCTGTGGCCTGGGAACTTGACTGAGGTTTGATGGCAGAAACCTGTGGACTGGACACATGACAGAGGTTTGATTGTAGAACCCTGTGCCCTGGAAACATGACTGTGGCCTGGTACTGGAAAACCATGGCCTAGGAATTTGACATTGGTTTGATTCTGGAACCCTGTGGCCTGAGAAGATGACTGAGGCGTGATTCTGGAAACCTGTGACCTGGGAACATGACATCTGTTTAGACTGTGGAATACTGGGCCCTGGGAACCTGACTGAGTCTTGGTTCTGGAACCCTGTGGACTTGGAACATGACTGAGGATTTATTCTGGAATCCTGTGGCCTGGGAACATGACATCAGTGGATTCTGGAACCCTGTGGCCTGGGAACATGACTGAGGCGTAATTCTGGAAAACTGTGGCCTGGGAACTTGACTGAGGATTGATGGTAGAAATCTGTGGACTGGCAACATGACTGAGGTTTGATTGTAGAACCCTGTGCCCTGGAAACATGACTGCGACCTGATACTTGAAACCCATGGCCTGGGAACTTGACATTGGTTTGATTCTGGAACCCTGTGTCCAGGAACAAGACTGAGGCGTGATTCTGGAATCCTGTGGCCTGGGAACATGACATCTGTTTAGATTGTGGAATACTGGGCCCTGGGAACCTGACTGAGTCTTGGTTCTGGAACCCTGTGGACTGGGAACATGAGAACGGTTTGATTCTGGAACCCTGTGGCCTGGGAACATGTCTGAGGTTTGATGGTGGAAACCTGTGGCTTGGCAACATGACTGAGGTTTGTTACTGGAACCCTGTTCCCTGGGAACATGACTGAGGTTTGATTCTGGACAGCTTTGTCCTGGGAACATGACTGTGCTTTGATTGTGGAACCATGGGTCCTGCAAACATGACTGAGGTTTGATTCTGGAACCATGTGTCCTGGGAATATGACTGAGGTTTGATTCTGGAAATCTGTGGCCTGGGAACTTGAATGAGGTTTGATGGCAGAAACCTGTGGACTGGCCACATGACAGAGGTTTGACTGTAGAACCCTGTGCCCTGGAAACATGACTGTGGCCTGGTACTGGAAAACCATGGCCTAGGAATTTGACATTGGTTTGATTCTGGAAACCTGTGGCCTGAGAACATTACTGAGGCCTGATTCTGGAAACCTGTGGCCTGGGAACATGACATCTGTTTAGACTGTGGAATACTGGGCCCTGGGAACCTGACTGAGTCTTGGTTCTGGAACCCTGTGGACTTGGAACATGACTGAGGTTTTATTCTGGAATTCTGTGGCCTGGGAACATGACATCAGTGGATTCTGGAACCCTGTGGCCTGGGAACATGACTGAGGCGTTATTCTGGAAAACTGTGGCCTGGGAACTTGACTGAGGATTGATGGTAGAAATCTGTGGACTGGCAACATGACTGAGGTTTGATTGTAGAACCCTGTGCCCTGGAAACATGACTGCGACCTGATATTTGAAACCCATGGCCTGGGAACTTGACATTGGTTTGATTCTGGAACCATGTGGCCAGGAACAAGACTGAGGCGTGATTCTGGAATCCTGTGGCCTGGGAACATGATATCTGTTTAGATTGTGGAATACTGTGCCCTGGGAACATGACTGAGGCTTGGTTCTGGAACCCTGTGGACTGTGAACATGACTGAGGTTTTATTCTGGAATCCTGTGGCCTGGGAACATGACATCAGTGGATTCTGGAACCCTGTGGCCTGGGAACATGAGAACGGCTTGATTCTGGAACACTGTGGCCTGGGAACATGTATGAGGTTTCATGGTGGAAACCTGTGGCTTGGTAACATGACTGAGGTTTGTTACTGGAACCCTGTTCCCTGGGAACATGACTGAGGTTTGATTCTGGACACTTTTGTCCTGGGAACATGACTATGGTTTTTTTGTGGAACCATGGGTCCTGCAAACATGACTGAGATTTGATTCTGGAACCATGTGTCCTGGGAATATGACTGAGGTTTGATTCTGGAAATCTGTGGCCTGGGAACTTGATTGAGGTTTGATGGCAGAAACCTGTGGACTGGCCACATGACAGAGGTTTGATTGTAGAACCCTGTGCCCTGGAAACATGACTGTGGCCTGGTACTGGAAACTCATGGCCTAGGAATTTGACAATGGTTTGATTCTGGAACCCTATGGCCTGGGAACATGACTGAGGTTTGATTCTGGAAACCTGTGGCCTGGGAACATGACATCTGTTTAGATTGTGGAATACTGGGCCCTGGGAACCTGACTGAGTCTTGGTTCTGGAACCCTGTGGACTGGGAACATGACTGAGGTTTTATTCTGGAATCCTGTGGCCTGGGAGCATGACATCAGTGGATTCTGGAACCCTGTGGCCTTGGAACATGAGAACGGTTTGATTCTGGAACCCTGTGGCCTGGGAACATGTCTGAGGTTTCATGGTGGAAACCTGTGGCTTGGCAACATGACATCTGTTTAGATTGTGGAATACTGGGCCCTGGGAACCTGACTGAGACTTGGTTGTAGAACCCTGTGGACTGGGAACATGACTGAGGTTTTATTCTGGAATCAGGTGGCCTGGGAACATGACATCAGTGGATTCTGGAACCCTGTGGCCGGGGAACATGACTGAGGCGTGATTCTGCAAAACTGTGGCCTGGGAATATGACTGAGGTTTGATTCTGGAAATCTGTGGCCTGGGAACTTGACTGAGGTTTGATGGCAGAAACCTGTGGACTGGCCACATGACAGAGGTTTGATCGTAGAACCCTGTGCCCTGGAAACATGACTGTGGCCTGGTACTGGAAAACCATGGCCTAGGAATTTGACATTGGTTTGATTCTGGAACCCTGTGGCCTGAGAAGATGACTGAGGCGTGATTCTGGAAACCTGTGGCCTGGGAACATGACATCTGTTTAGATTGTGGAATACTGAGCCCTGGGAACCTGACTGAGTCTTGGTTCTGGAACCCTGTGGACTTGGAACATGACTGAGGATTTATTCTGGAATCCTGTGGCCTGGGCACATGACATCAGTGGATTCTGGAACCCTGTGGCCTGGGAACATGACTGAGGCGTAATTCTGGAAAACTGTGGCCTGGGAACTTGACTGAGGATTGATGGTAGAAATCTGTGGACTGGCAACATGACTGAGGTTTGATTGTAGAACCCTGTGCCCTGGAAACCTGACTGCGACCTGATACTTGAAACCCATGGCCTGGGAACTTGACATTGGTTTGATTCTGGAACCCTGTGTCCAGGAACAAGACTGAGGCGTGATTCTGGAATCCTGTGGCCTGGGAACATGACATCTGTTTAGATTGTGGAATACTGGGCCCTGGGAACCTGACTGAAACTTGGTTCTGGAACCCTGTGGACTGGGAACATGAGAACGGTTTGATTCTGGAACCCTGTGTCCTGGGAACATGTCTGAGGTTTGATGGTGGAAACCTGTGGCTTGGCAACATGACTGAGGTTTGTTACTGGAACCCTGTTCCCTGGGAACATGACTGAGGTTTGATTCTGGACAGCTTTGTCCTGGGAACATGACTGTGCTTTGATTGTGGAACCATGGGTCCTGCAAACATGACTGAGGTTTGATTCTGGAACCATGTGTCCTGGGAATATGACTGAGGTTTGATTCTGGAAATCTGTGGCCTGGGAACTTGACTGAGGTTTGATGGCAGAAACCTGTGGACTGGCCACATGACAGAGGTTTGATTGTAGAACCCTGTGCCCTGGAAACATGACTGTGGCCTTGTACTGGAAAACCATGGCCTAGGAATTTGACATTGGTTTGATTCTGGAACCCTGTGGCCAGGAACAAGACTGAGGCGTGATTCTGGAATCCTGTGGCCTGGGAACATGATATCTGTTTAGATTGTGGAATACTGTGCCCTGGGAACATGACTGAGGCTTGGTTCTGGAACCCTGTGGACTGTGAACATGACTGAGGTTTTATTCTGCAATCCTGTGGCCTGGGAACATGACATCAGTGGATTCTGGAACCCTGTGGCCTAGGAACATGAGAACGGCTTGATTCTGGAACACTGTGGCCTGGGAACATGACTGAGGCTTGGTTCTGGAACCCTGTGGACTGGGAACATGACTGAGGTTTTATTCTGGAATCAGGTGGCCTGGGAACATGACATCAGTGGATTCTGGAACCCTGTGGCCGGGGAACATGACTGAGGCGTGATTCTGGAAAACTGTGGCCTGGGAATATGACTGAGGTTTGATTCTGGAAATCTGTGGCCTGGGAACTTGACTGAGGTTTGATGGCAGAAACCTGTGGACTGGACACATGACAGAGGTTTGATTGTAGAACCCTGTGCCCTGGAAACATGACTGTGGCCTGGTACTGGAAAACCATGGCCTAGGAATTTGACATTGGTTTGATTCTGGAACCCTGTGGCCTGAGAACATGACTGAGGCCTGATTCTGGAAACCTGTGGCCTGGGAACATGACATTTGTTTAGACTGTGGAATACTGGGCCCTGGGAACCTGACTGAGTCTTGGTTCTGGAACCCTGTGGACTTGGAACATGACTGAGGTTTTATTCTGGAATTCTGTGGCCTGGGAACATGACATCAGTGGATTCTGGAACCCTGTGGCCTGGGAACATGACTGAGGCGTTATTCTGGAAAACTGTGGCCTGGGAACTTGACTGAGGATTGATGGTAGAAATCTGTGGACTGGCAACATGACTGAGGTTTGATTGTAGAACCCTGTGCCCTGGAAACATGACTGCGACCTGATATTTGAAACCCATGGCCTGGGAACTTGACATTGGTTTGATTCTGGAACCATGTGTCCAGGAACAAGACTGAGGCGTGATTCTGGAATCCTGTGGCCTGGGAACATGATATCTGTTTAGATTGTGGAATACTGTGCCCTGGGAACATGACTGAGGCTTGGTTCTGGAACCCTGTGGACTGTGAACATGACTGAGGTTTTATTCTGGAATCCTGTGGCCTGGGAACATGACATCAGTGGATTCTGGAACCCTGTGGCCTGGGAACATGAGAACGGCTTGATTCTGGAACACTGTGGCCTGGGAACATGTATGAGGTTTCATGGTGGAAACCTGTGGCTTGGTAACATGACTGAGGTTTGTTACTGGAACCCTGTTCCCTGGGAACATGACTGAGGTTTGATTCTGGACACTTTTGTCCTGGGAACATGACTATGGTTTTTTTGTGGAACCATGGGTCCTGCAAACATGACTGAGATTTGATTCTGGAACCATGTGTCCTGGGAATATGACTGAGGTTTGATTCTGGAAATCTGTGGCCTGGGAACTTGATTGAGGTTTGATGGCAGAAACCTGTGGACTGGCCACATGACAGAGGTTTGATTGTAGAACCCTGTGCCCTGGAAACATGACTGTGGCCTGGTACTGGAAACTCATGGCCTAGGAATTTGACAATGGTTTGATTCTGGAACCCTATGGCCTGGGAACATGACTGAGGTTTGATTCTGGAAACCTGTGGCCTGGGAACATGACATCTGTTTAGATTGTGGAATACTGGGCCCTGGGAACCTGACTGAGTCTTGGTTCTGGAACCCTGTGGACTGGGAACATGACTGAGGTTTTATTCTGGAATCCTGTGGCCTGGGAGCATGACATCAGTGGATTCTGGAACCCTGTGGCCTTGGAACATGAGAACGGTTTGATTCTGGAACCCTGTGGCCTGGGAACATGTCTGAGGTTTCATGGTGGAAACCTGTGGCTTGGCAACATGACATCTTTTTAGATTGTGGAATACTGGGCCCTGGGAACCTGACTGAGACTTGGTTCAGGAACCCTGTGGACTGGGAACATGACTGAGGTTTTATTCTGGAATCAGGTGGCCTGGGAACATGACATCAGTGGATTCTGGAACCCTGTGGCCGGGGAACATGACTGAGGCGTGATTCTGCAAAACTGTGGCCTGGGAATATGACTGAGGTTTGATTCTGGAAATCTGTGGCCTGGGAACTTGACTGAGGTTTGATGGCAGAAACCTGTGGACTGGCCACATGACAGAGGTTTGATTGTAGAACCCTGTGCCCTGGAAACATGACTGTGGCCTGGTACTGGAAAACCATGGCCTAGGAATTTGACATTGGTTTGATTCTGGAACCCTGTGGCCTGAGAAGATGACTGAGGCGTGATTCTGGAAACCTGTGACCTGGGAACATGACATCTGTTTAGACTGTGGAATACTGGGCCCTGGGAACCTGACTGAGTCTTGGTTCTGGAACCCTGTGGACTTGGAACATGACTGAGGATTTATTCTGGAATCCTGTGGCCTGGGAACATGACATCAGTGGATTCTGGAACCCTGTGGCCTGGGAACATGACTGAGGCGTAATTCTGGAAAACTGTGGCCTGGGAACTTGACTGAGGATTGATGGTAGAAATCTGTGGACTGGCAACATGACTGAGGTTTGATTGTAGAACCCTGTGCCCTGGAAACATGACTGCGACCTGATACTTGAAACCCATGGCCTGGGAACTTGACATTGGTTTGATTCTGGAACCCTGTGTCCAGGAACAAGACTGAGGCGTGATTCTGGAATCCTGTGGCCTGGGAACATGACATCTGTTTAGATTGTGGAATACTGGGCCCTGGGAACCTGACTGAGTCTTGGTTCTGGAACCCTGTGGACTGGGAACATGAGAACGGTTTGATTCTGGAACCCTGTGGCCTGGGAACATGTCTGAGGTTTGATGGTGGAAACCTGTGGCTTGGCAACATGACTGAGGTTTGTTACTGGAACCCTGTTCCCTGGGAACATGACTGAGGTTTGATTCTGGACAGCTTTGTCCTGGGAACATGACTGTGCTTTGATTGTGGAACCATGGGTCCTGCAAACATGACTGAGGTTTGATTCTGGAACCATGTGTCCTGGGAATATGACTGAGGTTTGATTCTGGAAATCTGTGGCCTGGGAACTTGAATGAGGTTTGATGGCAGAAACCTGTGGACTGGCCACATGACAGAGGTTTGACTGTAGAACCCTGTACCCTGGAAACATGACTGTGGCCTGGTACTGGAAAACCATGGCCTAGGAATTTGACATTGGTTTGATTCTGGAAACCTGTGGCCTGAGAACATGACTGAGGCCTGATTCTGGAAACCTGTGGCCTGGGAACATGACATCTGTTTAGACTGTGGAATACTGGGCCCTGGGAACCTGACTGAGTCTTGGTTCTGGAACCCTGTGGACTTGGAACATGACTGAGGTTTTATTCTGGAATTCTGTGGCCTGGGAACATGACATCAGTGGATTCTGGAACCCTGTGGCCTGGGAACATGACTGAGGCGTTATTCTGGAAAACTGTGGCCTGGGAACTTGACTGAGGATTGATGGTAGAAATCTGTGGACTGGCAACATGACTGAGGTTTGATTGTAGAACCCTGTGCCCTGGAAACATGACTGCGACCTGATATTTGAAACCCATGGCCTGGGAACTTGACATTGGTTTGATTCTGGAACCATGTGGCCAGGAACAAGACTGAGGCGTGATTCTGGAATCCTGTGGCCTGGGAACATGATATCTGTTTAGATTGTGGAATACTGTGCCCTGGGAACATGACTGAGGCTTGGTTCTGGAACCCTGTGGACTGTGAACATGACTGAGGTTTTATTCTGGAATCCTGTGGCCTGGGAACATGACATCAGTGGATTCTGGAACCCTGTGGCCTGGGAACATGAGAACGGCTTGATTCTGGAACACTGTGGCCTGGGAACATGTATGAGGTTTCATGGTGGAAACCTGTGGCTTGGTAACATGACTGAGGTTTGTTACTGGAACCCTGTTCCCTGGGAACATGACTGAGGTTTGATTCTGGACACTTTTGTCCTGGGAACATGACTATGGTTTTTTTGTGGAACCATGGGTCCTGCAAACATGACTGAGATTTGATTCTGGAACCATGTGTCCTGGGAATATGACTGAGGTTTGATTCTGGAAATCTGTGGCCTGGGAACTTGATTGAGGTTTGATGGCAGAAACCTGTGGACTGGCCACATGACAGAGGTTTGATTGTAGAACCCTGTGCCCTGGAAACATGACTGTGGCCTGGTACTGGAAACTCATGGCCTAGGAATTTGACAATGGTTTGATTCTGGAACCCTATGGCCTGGGAACATGACTGAGGTTTGATTCTGGAAACCTGTGGCCTGGGAACATGACATCTGTTTAGATTGTGGAATACTGGGCCCTGGGAACCTGACTGAGTCTTGGTTCTGGAACCCTGTGGACTGGGAACATGACTGAGGTTTTATTCTGGAATCCTGTGGCCTGGGAGCATGACATCAGTGGATTCTGGAACCCTGTGGCCTTGGAACATGAGAACGGTTTGATTCTGGAACCCTGTGGCCTGGGAACATGTCTGAGGTTTCATGGTGGAAACCTGTGGCTTGGCAACATGACATCTGTTTAGATTGTGGAATACTGGGCCCTGGGAACCTGACTGAGACTTGGTTCAGGAACCCTGTGGACTGGGAACATGACTGAGGTTTTATTCTGGAATCAGGTGGCCTGGGAACATGACATCAGTGGATTCTGGAACCCTGTGGCCGGGGAACATGACTGAGGCGTGATTCTGCAAAACTGTGGCCTGGGAATATGACTGAGGTTTGATTCTGGAAATCTGTGGCCTGGGAACTTGACTGAGGTTTGATGGCAGAAACCTGTGGACTGGCCACATGACAGAGGTTTGATTGTAGAACCCTGTGCCCTGGAAACATGACTGTGGCCTGGTACTGGAAAACCATGGCCTAGGAATTTGACATTGGTTTGATTCTGGAACCCTGTGGCCTGAGAAGATGACTGAGGCGTGATTCTGGAAACCTGTGACCTGGGAACATGACATCTGTTTAGACTGTGGAATACTGGGCCCTGGGAACCTGACTGGGTCTTGGTTCTGGAACCCTGTGGACTTGGAACATGACTGAGGATTTATTCTGGAATCCTGTGGCCTGGGAACATGACATCAGTGGATTCTGGAACCCTGTGGCCTGGGAACATGACTGAGGCGTAATTCTGGAAAACTGTGGCCTGGGAACTTGACTGAGGATTGATGGTAGAAATCTGTGGACTGGCAACATGACTGAGGTTTGATTGTAGAACCCTGTGCCCTGGAAACATGACTGCGACCTGATACTTGAAACCCATGGCCTGGGAACTTGACATTGGTTTGATTCTGGAACCCTGTGTCCAGGAACAAGACTGAGGCGTGATTCTGGAATCCTGTGGCCTGGGAACATGATATCTGTTTAGATTGTGGAATACTCGGCCCTGGGAACCTGACTGAGTCTTGGTTCTGGAACCCTGTGGACTGGGAACATGAGAACGGTTTGATTCTGGAACCCTGTGGCCTGGGAACATGTCTGAGGTTTGATGGTGGAAACCTGTGGCTTGGCAACATGACTGAGGTTTGTTACTGGAACCCTGTTCCCTGGGAACATGACTGAGGTTTGATTCTGGACAGCTTTGTCCTGGGAACATGACTGTGCTTTGATTGTGGAACCATGGGTCCTGCAAACATGACTGAGGTTTGATTCTGGAACCATGTGTCCTGGGAATATGACTGAGGTTTGATTCTGGAAATCTGTGGCCTGGGAACTTGAATGAGGTTTGATGGCAGAAACCTGTGGACTGGCCACATGACAGAGGTTTGACTGTAGAACCCTGTGCCCTGGAAACATGACTGTGGCCTGGTACTGGAAAACCATGGCCTAGGAATTTGACATTGGTTTGATTCTGGAAACCTGTGGCCTGAGAACATGACTGAGGCCTGATTCTGGAAACCTGTGGCCTGGGAACATGACATCTGTTTAGACTGTGGAATACTGGGCCCTGGGAACCTGACTGAGTCTTGGTTCTGGAACCCTGTGGACTTGGAACATGACTGAGGTTTTATTCTGGAATTCTGTGGCCTGGGAACATGACATCAGTGGATTCTGGAACCCTGTGGCCTGGGAACATGACTGAGGCGTTATTCTGGAAAACTGTGGCCTGGGAACTTGACTGAGGATTGATGGTAGAAATCTGTGGACTGGCAACATGACTGAGGTTTGATTGTAGAACCCTGTGCCCTGGAAACATGACTGCGACCTGATATTTGAAACCCATGGCCTGGGAACTTGACATTGGTTTGATTCTGGAACCATGTGGCCAGGAACAAGACTGAGGCGTGATTCTGGAATCCTGTGGCCTGGGAACATGATATCTGTTTAGATTGTGGAATACTGTGCCCTGGGAACATGACTGAGGCTTGGTTCTGGAACCCTGTGGACTGTGAACATGACTGAGGTTTTATTCTGGAATCCTGTGGCCTGGGAACATGACATCAGTGGATTCTGGAACCCTGTGGCCTGGGAACATGAGAACGGCTTGATTCTGGAACACTGTGGCCTGGGAACATGTATGAGGTTTCATGGTGGAAACCTGTGGCTTGGTAACATGACTGAGGTTTGTTACTGGAACCCTGTTCCCTGGGAACATGACTGAGGTTTGATTCTGGACACTTTTGTCCTGGGAACATGACTATGGTTTTTTTGTGGAACCATGGGTCCTGCAAACATGACTGAGATTTGATTCTGGAACCATGTGTCCTGGGAATATGACTGAGGTTTGATTCTGGAAATCTGTGGCCTGGGAACTTGATTGAGGTTTGATGGCAGAAACCTGTGGACTGGCCACATGACAGAGGTTTGATTGTAGAACCCTGTGCCCTGGAAACATGACTGTGGCCTGGTACTGGAAACTCATGGCCTAGGAATTTGACAATGGTTTGATTCTGGAACCCTATGGCCTGGGAACATGACTGAGGTTTGATTCTGGAAACCTGTGGCCTGGGAACATGACATCTGTTTAGATTGTGGAATACTGGGCCCTGGGAACCTGACTGAGTCTTGGTTCTGGAACCCTGTGGACTGGGAACATGACTGAGGTTTTATTCTGGAATCCTGTGGCCTGGGAGCATGACATCAGTGGATTCTGGAACCCTGTGGCCTTGGAACATGAGAACGGTTTGATTCTGGAACCCTGTGGCCTGGGAACATGTCTGAGGTTTCATGGTGGAAACCTGTGGCTTGGCAACATGACATCTGTTTAGATTGTGGAATACTGGGCCCTGGGAACCTGACTGAGACTTGGTTGTAGAACCCTGTGGACTGGGAACATGACTGAGGTTTTATTCTGGAATCAGGTGGCCTGGGAACATGACATCAGTGGATTCTGGAACCCTGTGGCCGGGGAACATGACTGAGGCGTGATTCTGCAAAACTGTGGCCTGGGAATATGACTGAGGTTTGATTCTGGAAATCTGTGGCCTGGGAACTTGACTGAGGTTTGATGGCAGAAACCTGTGGACTGGCCACATGACAGAGGTTTGATCGTAGAACCCTGTGCCCTGGAAACATGACTGTGGCCTGGTACTGGAAAACCATGGCCTAGGAATTTGACATTGGTTTGATTCTGGAACCCTGTGGCCTGAGAAGATGACTGAGGCGTGATTCTGGAAACCTGTGGCCTGGGAACATGACATCTGTTTAGATTGTGGAATACTGAGCCCTGGGAACCTGACTGAGTCTTGGTTCTGGAACCCTGTGGACTTGGAACATGACTGAGGATTTATTCTGGAATCCTGTGGCCTGGGCACATGACATCAGTGGATTCTGGAACCCTGTGGCCTGGGAACATGACTGAGGCGTTATTCTGGAAAACTGTGGCCTGGGAACTTGACTGAGGATTGATGGTAGAAATCTGTGGACTGGCAACATGACTGAGGTTTGATTGTAGAACCCTGTGCCCTGGAAACCTGACTGCGACCTGATACTTGAAACCCATGGCCTGGGAACTTGACATTGGTTTGATTCTGGAACCCTGTGTCCAGGAACAAGACTGAGGCGTGATTCTGGAATCCTGTGGCCTGGGAACATGACATCTGTTTAGATTGTGGAATACTGGGCCCTGGGAACCTGACTGAAACTTGGTTCTGGAACCCTGTGGACTGGGAACATGAGAACGGTTTGATTCTGGAACCCTGTGTCCTGGGAATATGTCTGAGGTTTGATGGTGGAAACCTGTGGCTTGGCAACATGACTGAGGTTTGTTACTGGAACCCTGTTCCCTGGGAACATGACTGAGGTTTGATTCTGGACAGCTTTGTCCTGGGAACATGACTGTGCTTTGATTGTGGAACCATGGGTCCTGCAAACATGACTGAGGTTTGATTCTGGAACCATGTGTCCTGGGAATATGACTGAGGTTTGATTCTGGAAATCTGTGGCCTGGGAACTTGAATGAGGTTTGATGGCAGAAACCTGTGGACTGGCCACATGACAGAGGTTTGACTGTAGAACCCTGTGCCCTGGAAACATGACTGTGGCCTGGTACTGGAAAACCATGGCCTAGGAATTTGACATTGGTTTGATTCTGGAAACCTGTGGCCTGAGAACATGACTGAGGCCTGATTCTGGAAACCTGTGGCCTGGGAACATGACATCTGTTTAGACTGTGGAATACTGGGCCCTGGGAACCTGACTGAGTCTTGGTTCTGGAACCCTGTGGACTTGGAACATGACTGAGGATTTATTCTGGAATCCTGTGGCCTGGGAACATGACATCAGTGGATTCTGGAACCCTGTGGCCTGGGAACATGACTGAGGCGTAATTCTGGAAAACTGTGGCCTGGGAACTTGACTGAGGATTGATGGTAGAAATCTGTGGACTGGCAACATGACTGAGGTTTGATTGTAGAACCCTGTGCCCTGGAAACATGACTGCGACCTGATACTTGAAACCCATGGCCTGGGAACTTGACATTGGTTTGATTCTGGAACCCTGTGTCCAGGAACAAGACTGAGGCGTGATTCTGGAATCCTGTGGCCTGGGAACATGACATCTGTTTAGATTGTGGAATACTGGGCCCTGGGAACCTGACTGAGTCTTGGTTCTGGAACCCTGTGGACTGGGAACATGAGAACGGTTTGATTCTGGAATCCTGTGGCCTGGGAACATGTCTGAGGTTTGATGGTGGAAACCTGTGGCTTGGCAACATGACTGAGGTTTGTTACTGGAACCCTGTTCCCTGGGAACATGACTGAGGTTTGATTCTGGACAGCTTTGTCCTGGGAACATGACTGTGCTTTGATTGTGGAACCATGGGTCCTGCAAACATGACTGAGGTTTGATTCTGGAACCATGTGTCCTGGGAATATGACTGAGGTTTGATTCTGGAAATCTGTGGCCTGGGAACTTGAATGAGGTTTGATGGCAGAAACCTGTGGACTGGCCACATGACAGAGGTTTGACTGTAGAACCCTGTGCCCTGGAAACATGACTGTGGCCTGGTACTGGAAAACCATGGCCTAGGAATTTGACATTGGTTTGATTCTGGAAACCTGTGGCCTGAGAACATGACTGAGGCCTGATTCTGGAAACCTGTGGCCTGGGAACATGACATCTGTTTAGACTGTGGAATACTGGGCCCTGGGAACCTGACTGAGTCTTGGTTCTGGAACCCTGTGGACTTGGAACATGACTGAGGTTTTATTCTGGAATTCTGTGGCCTGGGAACATGACATCAGTGGATTCTGGAACCCTGTGGCCTGGGAACATGACTGAGGCGTTATTCTGGAAAACTGTGGCCTGGGAACTTGACTGAGGATTGATGGTAGAAATCTGTGGACTGGCAACATGACTGAGGTTTGATTGTAGAACCCTGTGCCCTGGAAACATGACTGCGACCTGATATTTGAAACCCATGGCCTGGGAACTTGACATTGGTTTGATTCTGGAACCATGTGGCCAGGAACAAGACTGAGGCGTGATTCTGGAATCCTGTGGCCTGGGAACATGATATCTGTTTAGATTGTGGAATACTGTGCCCTGGGAACATGACTGAGGCTTGGTTCTGGAACCCTGTGGACTGTGAACATGACTGAGGTTTTATTCTGGAATCCTGTGGCCTGGGAACATGACATCAGTGGATTCTGGAACCCTGTGGCCTGGGAACATGAGAACGGCTTGATTCTGGAACACTGTGGCCTGGGAACATGTATGAGGTTTCATGGTGGAAACCTGTGGCTTGGTAACATGACTGAGGTTTGTTACTGGAACCCTGTTCCCTGGGAACATGACTGAGGTTTGATTCTGGACACTTTTGTCCTGGGAACATGACTATGGTTTTTTTGTGGAACCATGGGTCCTGCAAACATGACTGAGATTTGATTCTGGAACCATGTGTCCTGGGAATATGACTGAGGTTTGATTCTGGAAATCTGTGGCCTGGGAACTTGATTGAGGTTTGATGGCAGAAACCTGTGGACTGGCCACATGACAGAGGTTTGATTGTAGAACCCTGTGCCCTGGAAACATGACTGTGGCCTGGTACTGGAAACTCATGGCCTAGGAATTTGACAATGGTTTGATTCTGGAACCCTATGGCCTGGGAACATGACTGAGGTTTGATTCTGGAAACCTGTGGCCTGGGAACATGACATCTGTTTAGATTGTGGAATACTGGGCCCTGGGAACCTGACTGAGTCTTGGTTCTGGAACCCTGTGGACTGGGAACATGACTGAGGTTTTATTCTGGAATCCTGTGGCCTGGGAGCATGACATCAGTGGATTCTGGAACCCTGTGGCCTTGGAACATGAGAACGGTTTGATTCTGGAACCCTGTGGCCTGGGAACATGTCTGAGGTTTCATGGTGGAAACCTGTGGCTTGGCAACATGACATCTGTTTAGATTGTGGAATACTGGGCCCTGGGAACCTGACTGAGACTTGGTTGTAGAACCCTGTGGACTGGGAACATGACTGAGGTTTTATTCTGGAATCAGGTGGCCTGGGAACATGACATCAGTGGATTCTGGAACCCTGTGGCCGGGGAACATGACTGAGGCGTGATTCTGCAAAACTGTGGCCTGGGAATATGACTGAGGTTTGATTCTGGAAATCTGTGGCCTGGGAACTTGACTGAGGTTTGATGGCAGAAACCTGTGGACTGGCCACATGACAGAGGTTTGATCGTAGAACCCTGTGCCCTGGAAACATGACTGTGGCCTGGTACTGGAAAACCATGGCCTAGGAATTTGACATTGGTTTGATTCTGGAACCCTGTGGCCTGAGAAGATGACTGAGGCGTGATTCTGGAAACCTGTGGCCTGGGAACATGACATCTGTTTAGATTGTGGAATACTGAGCCCTGGGAACCTGACTGAGTCTTGGTTCTGGAACCCTGTGGACTTGGAACATGACTGAGGATTTATTCTGGAATCCTGTGGCCTGGGCACATGACATCAGTGGATTCTGGAACCCTGTGGCCTGGGAACATGACTGAGGCGTTATTCTGGAAAACTGTGGCCTGGGAACTTGACTGAGGATTGATGGTAGAAATCTGTGGACTGGCAACATGACTGAGGTTTGATTGTAGAACCCTGTGCCCTGGAAACCTGACTGCGACCTGATACTTGAAACCCATGGCCTGGGAACTTGACATTGGTTTGATTCTGGAACCCTGTGTCCAGGAACAAGACTGAGGCGTGATTCTGGAATCCTGTGGCCTGGGAACATGACATCTGTTTAGATTGTGGAATACTGGGCCCTGGGAACCTGACTGAAACTTGGTTCTGGAACCCTGTGGACTGGGAACATGAGAACGGTTTGATTCTGGAACCCTGTGTCCTGGGAATATGTCTGAGGTTTGATGGTGGAAACCTGTGGCTTGGCAACATGACTGAGGTTTGTTACTGGAACCCTGTTCCCTGGGAACATGACTGAGGTTTGATTCTGGACAGCTTTGTCCTGGGAACATGACTGTGCTTTGATTGTGGAACCATGGGTCCTGCAAACATGACTGAGGTTTGATTCTGGAACCATGTGTCCTGGGAATATGACTGAGGTTTGATTCTGGAAATCTGTGGCCTGGGAACTTGACTGAGGTTTGATGGCAGAAACCTGTGGACTGGCCACATGACAGAGGTTTGATTGTAGAACCCTGTGCCCTGGAAACATGACTGTGGCCTTGTACTGGAAAACCATGGCCTAGGAATTTGACATTGGTTTGATTCTGGAACCCTGTGGCCAGGAACAAGACTGAGGCGTGATTCTGGAATCCTGTGGCCTGGGAACATGATATCTGTTTAGATTGTGGAATACTGTGCCCTGGGAACATGACTGAGGCTTGGTTCTGGAACCCTGTGGACTGTGAACATGACTGAGGTTTTATTCTGGAATCCTGTGGCCTGGGAACATGACATCAGTGGATTCTGGAACCCTGTGGCCTAGGAACATGAGAACGGCTTGATTCTGGAACACTGTGGCCTGGGAACATGACTGAGGCTTGGTTCTGGAACCCTGTGGACTGGGAACATGACTGAGGTTTTATTCTGGAATCAGGTGGCCTGGGAACATGACATCAGTGGATTCTGGAACCCTGTGGCCGGGGAACATGACTGAGGCGTGATTCTGGAAAACTGTGGCCTGGGAATATGACTGAGGTTTGATTCTGGAAATCTGTGGCCTGGGAACTTGACTGAGGTTTGATGGCAGAAACCTGTGGACTGGACACATGACAGAGGTTTGATTGTAGAACCCTGTGCCCTGGAAACATGACTGTGGCCTGGTACTGGAAAACCATGGCCTAGGAATTTGACATTGGTTTGATTCTGGAACCCTGTGGCCTGAGAACATGACTGAGGCCTGATTCTGGAAACCTGTGGCCTGGGAACATGACATCTGTTTAGACTGTGGAATACTGGGCCCTGGGAACCTGACTGAGTCTTGGTTCTGGAACCCTGTGGACTTGGAACATGACTGAGGTTTTATTCTGGAATTCTGTGGCCTGGGAACATGACATCAGTGGATTCTGGAACCCTGTGGCCTGGGAACATGACTGAGGCGTTATTCTGGAAAACTGTGGCCTGGGAACTTGACTGAGGATTGATGGTAGAAATCTGTGGACTGGCAACATGACTGAGGTTTGATTGTAGAACCCTGTGCCCTGGAAACATGACTGCGACCTGATATTTGAAACCCATGGCCTGGGAACTTGACATTGGTTTGATTCTGGAACCATGTGTCCAGGAACAAGACTGAGGCGTGATTCTGGAATCCTGTGGCCTGGGAACATGATATCTGTTTAGATTGTGGAATACTGTGCCCTGGGAACATGACTGAGGCTTGGTTCTGGAACCCTGTGGACTGTGAACATGAATGAGGTTTTATTCTGGAATCCTGTGGCCTGGGAACATGACATCAGTGGATTCTGGAACCCTGTGGCCTGGGAACATGAGAACGGCTTGATTCTGGAACACTGTGGCCTGGGAACATGTATGAGGTTTCATGGTGGAAACCTGTGGCTTGGTAACATGACTGAGGTTTGTTACTGGAACCCTGTTCCCTGGGAACATGACTGAGGTTTGATTCTGGACAGCTTTGTCCTGGGAACATGACTGTGCTTTGATTGTGGAACCATGGGTCCTGCAAACATGACTGAGGTTTGATTCTGGAACCATGTGTCCTGGGAATATGACTGAGGTTGGATTCTGGAAATCTGTGGCCTGGGAACTTCACTGAGGTTTGATGGCAGAAACCTGTGGACTGGCAACATGACTGAGGTTTGATTGTAGAACCCTGTGCCCTGGAAACATGACTTTGGCCTGGTACTGGAAAACCATGGCCTAGGAATTTGACATTGGTTTGATTCTGGAACCCTTTGGCCTGGGAACATGACTGAGTCTTGGTTCTGGAACCCTGTGGACTGGGAACATGACTGAGGTTTTATTCTGGAATCCTGTGGCATGGGAGCATGACATCAGTGGATTCTGGAACCCTGTGGCCTTGGAACATGAGAACCGTTTGATTCTGGAACCCTGTGGCCTGGGAACATGTCTGAGGTTTCATGGTGGAAACCTGTGGCCTGGGAACATGATATCTGTTTAGATTGTGGAATACTGGGCCCTGGGAACCTGACTGAGTCTTGGTTCTGGAACCCTGTGGACTTGGAACATGACTGAGGTTTTATTCTGGAATCCTGTGGCCTGGGAACATGACATCAGTGGATTCTGGAACCCTGTGGCCTGGGAACATGACTGAGGCGTTATTCTGGAAAACTGTGGCCTCGGAACTTAACTGAGGATTGATGGTAGAAATCTGTGGACTGGCAACATGACTGAGGTTTGATTGTAGAACCCTGTGCCCTGGAAACATGACTGCGACCTGATATTTGAAACCCATGGCCTGGGAACTTGACATTGGTTTGATTCTGGAACCATGTGGCCAGGAACAAGACTGAGGCGTGATTCTGGAATCCTGTGGCCTGGGAACATGATATCTGTTTAGATTGTGGAATACTGTGCCCTGGGAACATGACTGAGGCTTGGTTCTAAACCCTGTGGACTGTGAACATGACTGAGGTTTTATTCTGGAATCCTGTGGCCTGGGAACATGACATCAGTGGATTCTGGAACCCTGTGGCCTGGGAACATGAGAACGACTTGATTCTGGAACACTGTGGCCTGGGAACATGTATGAGGTTTCATGGTGGAAACCTGTGGCTTGGTAACATGACTGAGGTTTGTTACTGGAACCCTGTTCCCTGGGAACATGACTGAGGTTTGATTCTGGACAGCTTTGTCCTGGGAACATGACTGTGCTTTGATTGTGGAACCATGGGTCCTGCAAACATGACTGAGGTTTGATTCTGGAACCATGTGTCCTGGGAATATGACTGAGGTTTGATTCTGGAAATCTGTGGCCTGGGAACTTCACTGAGGTTTGATGGCAGAAACCTGTGGACTGGCAACATGACTGAGGTTTTCTTGTAGAACCCTGTGCCCTGGAAACATGACTGTGGCCTGGTACTGGAAAACCATGGCCTAGGAATTTGACATTGTTTTGATTCTGGAACCCTGTGGCCTGGGAACATGACTGAGTCTTGGTTCTGGAACCCTGTGGACTGGGAACATGACTCAGGTTTTATTCTGGAATCCTGTGGCATGGGAGCATGACATCAGTGGATTCTGGAACCCTGTGGCCTTGGAACATGAGAACCGTTGGATTCTGGAACCCTGTGGCCTGGGAACATGTCTGAGGTTTCATGGTGGAAACCTGTGGCCTGGGAACATGATATCTGTTTAGATTGTGGAATACTGGGCCCTGGGAACCTGACTGAGTCTTAGTTCTGGAACCCTGTGGACTTGGAACATGACTGAGGTTTTATTCTGGAATCCTGTGGCCTGGGAACATGACATCAGTGTATTCTGGAATCCTGTGGCCTGGGAACATGACTGAGGCGTAATTCTGGAAAACTGTGGCCTGGGAACTTGACTGAGGATTGATGGTAGAAATCTGTGGACTGGCAACATGACTGAGGTTTGATTGTAGAACCCTGTGCCCTGGAAACATGACTGCGACCTGATACTTGAAACCCATGGCCTGGGAACTTGACATTGGTTTGATTCTGGAACCCTGTGTCCAGGAACAAGACTGAGGCGTGATTCTGGAATCCTGTGGCCTGGGAACATGACATCTGTTTAGATTGTGGAATACTGGGCCCTGGGAACCTGACTGAGTCTTGGTTCTCGAACCCTGTGGACTGGGAACATGAGAAAGGTTTGATTCTGGAAACCTGTGGCCTGGGAACATGTCTGAGGTTTGATGGTGGAAACCTGTGGCTTGGCAACATGACTGAGGTTTGTTACTGGAACCCTGTTCCCTGGGAACATGACTGAGGTTTTATTCTGGACAGCTTTGTCCTGGGAACATGACTGTGCTTTGATTGTGGAACCATGGGTCCTGCAAACATGACTGAGGTTTGATTCTGGAACCATGTGTCCTGGGAATATGACTGAGGTTTGATTCTGGAAATCTGTGGCCTGGGATCTTGAATGAGGTTTGATGGCAGAAACCTGTGGACTGGCCACATGACAGAGGTTTGATTGTAGAACCCTGTGCCCTGGAAACATGACTGTGGCCTGGTACTGGAAAACCATGGCCTTGGAATTTGACATTGGTTTGATTCTAGAAACCTGTGGCCTGAGAACATTACTGAGGCCTGATTCTGGAAACCTGTGGCCTGGGAACATGACATCTGTTTAGACTGTGGAATACTGGGCCCTGGGAACCTGACTGAGTCTTGGTTCTGGAACCCTGTGGACTTGGAACATGACTGAGGTTTTATTCTGGAATTCTGTGGCCTGGGAACATGACATCAGTGGATTCTGGAACCCTGTGGCCTGGGAACATGACTGAGGCGTTATTCTGGAAAACTGTGGCCTGGGAACTTGACTGAGGATTGATGGTAGAAATCTGTGGACTGGCAACATGACTGAGGTTTGATTGTAGAACCCTGTGCCCTGGAAACATGACTGCGACCTGATATTTGAAACCCATGGCCTGGGAACTTGACATTGGTTTGATTCTGGAACCATGTGTCCAGGAACAAGACTGAGGCGTGATTCTGGAATCCTGTGGCCTGGGAACATGATATCTGTTTAGATTGTGGAATACTGTGCCCTGGGAACATGACTGAGGCTTGGTTCTGGAACCCTGTGGACTGTGAACATGACTGAGGTTTTATTCTGGAATCCTGTGGCCTGGGAACATGACATCAGTGGATTCTGGAACCCTGTGGCCTGGGAACATGAGAACGGCTTGATTCTGGAACACTGTGGCCTGGGAACATGTATGAGGTTTCATGGTGGAAACCTGTGGCTTGGTAACATGACTGAGGTTTGTTACTGGAACCCTGTTCCCTGGGAACATGACTGAGGTTTGATTCTGGACACTTTTGTCCTGGGAACATGACTATGGTTTTTTTGTGGAACCATGGGTCCTGCAAACATGACTGAGATTTGATTCTGGAACCATGTGTCCTGGGAATATGACTGAGGTTTGATTCTGGAAATCTGTGGCCTGGGAACTTGATTGAGGTTTGATGGCAGAAACCTGTGGACTGGCCACATGACAGAGGTTTGATTGTAGAACCCTGTGCCCTGGAAACATGACTGTGGCCTGGTACTGGAAACTCATGGCCTAGGAATTTGACAATGGTTTGATTCTGGAACCCTATGGCCTGGGAACATGACTGAGGTTTGATTCTGGAAACCTGTGGCCTGGGAACATGACATCTGTTTAGATTGTGGAATACTGGGCCCTGGGAACCTGACTGAGTCTTGGTTCTGGAACCCTGTGGACTGGGAACATGACTGAGGTTTTATTCTGGAATCCTGTGGCCTGGGAGCATGACATCAGTGGATTCTGGAACCCTGTGGCCTTGGAACATGAGAACGGTTTGATTCTGGAACCCTGTGGCCTGGGAACATGTCTGAGGTTTCATGGTGGAAACCTGTGGCTTGGCAACATGACATCTGTTTAGATTGTGGAATACTGGGCCCTGGGAACCTGACTGAGACTTGGTTCAGGAACCCTGTGGACTGGGAACATGACTGAGGTTTTATTCTGGAATCAGGTGGCCTGGGAACATGACATCAGTGGATTCTGGAACCCTGTGGCCGGGGAACATGACTGAGGCGTGATTCTGCAAAACTGTGGCCTGGGAATATGACTGAGGTTTGATTCTGGAAATCTGTGGCCTGGGAACTTGACTGAGGTTTGATGGCAGAAACCTGTGGACTGGCCACATGACAGAGGTTTGATTGTAGAACCCTGTGCCCTGGAAACATGACTGTGGCCTGGTACTGGAAAACCATGGCCTAGGAATTTGACATTGGTTTGATTCTGGAACCCTGTGGCCTGAGAAGATGACTGAGGCGTGATTCTGGAAACCTGTGACCTGGGAACATGACATCTGTTTAGACTGTGGAATACTGGGCCCTGGGAACCTGACTGAGTCTTGGTTCTGGAACCCTGTGGACTTGGAACATGACTGAGGATTTATTCTGGAATCCTGTGGCCTGGGAACATGACATCAGTGGATTCTGGAACCCTGTGGCCTGGGAACATGACTGAGGCGTAATTCTGGAAAACTGTGGCCTGGGAACTTGACTGAGGATTGATGGTAGAAATCTGTGGACTGGCAACATGACTGAGGTTTGATTGTAGAACCCTGTGCCCTGGAAACATGACTGCGACCTGATACTTGAAACCCATGGCCTGGGAACTTGACATTGGTTTGATTCTGGAACCCTGTGTCCAGGAACAAGACTGAGGCGTGATTCTGGAATCCTGTGGCCTGGGAACATGACATCTGTTTAGATTGTGGAATACTGGGCCCTGGGAACCTGACTGAGTCTTGGTTCTGGAACCCTGTGGACTGGGAACATGAGAACGGTTTGATTCTGGAACCCTGTGGCCTGGGAACATGTCTGAGGTTTGATGGTGGAAACCTGTGGCTTGGCAACATGACTGAGGTTTGTTACTGGAACCCTGTTCCCTGGGAACATGACTGAGGTTTGATTCTGGACAGCTTTGTCCTGGGAACATGACTGTGCTTTGATTGTGGAACCATGGGTCCTGCAAACATGACTGAGGTTTGATTCTGGAACCATGTGTCCTGGGAATATGACTGAGGTTTGATTCTGGAAATCTGTGGCCTGGGAACTTGAATGAGGTTTGATGGCAGAAACCTGTGGACTGGCCACATGACAGAGGTTTGACTGTAGAACCCTGTGCCCTGGAAACATGACTGTGGCCTGGTACTGGAAAACCATGGCCTAGGAATTTGACATTGGTTTGATTCTGGAAACCTGTGGCCTGAGAACATTACTGAGGCCTGATTCTGGAAACCTGTGGCCTGGGAACATGACATCTGTTTAGACTGTGGAATACTGGGCCCTGGGAACCTGACTGAGTCTTGGTTCTGGAACCCTGTGGACTTGGAACATGACTGAGGTTTTATTCTGGAATTTTGTGGCCTGGGAACATGACATCAGTGGATTCTGGAACCCTGTGGCCTGGGAACATGACTGAGGCGTTATTCTGGAAAACTGTGGCCTGGGAACTTGACTGAGGATTGATGGTAGAAATCTGTGGACTGGCAACATGACTGAGGTTTGATTGTAGAACCCTGTGCCCTGGAAACATGACTGCGACCTGATATTTGAAACCCATGGCCTGGGAACTTGACATTGGTTTGATTCTGGAACCATGTGTCCAGGAACAAGACTGAGGCGTGATTCTGGAATCCTGTGGCCTGGGAACATGATATCTGTTTAGATTGTGGAATACTGTGCCCTGGGAACATGACTGAGGCTTGGTTCTGGAACCCTGTGGACTGTGAACATGACTGAGGTTTTATTCTGGAATCCTGTGGCCTGGGAACATGACATCAGTGGATTCTGGAACCCTGTGGCCTGGGAACATGAGAACGGCTTGATTCTGGAACACTGTGGCCTGGGAACATGTATGAGGTTTCATGGTGGAAACCTGTGGCTTGGTAACATGACTGAGGTTTGTTACTGGAACCCTGTTCCCTGGGAACATGACTGAGGTTTGATTCTGGACACTTTTGTCCTGGGAACATGACTATGGTTTTTTTGTGGAACCATGGGTCCTGCAAACATGACTGAGATTTGATTCTGGAACCATGTGTCCTGGGAATATGACTGAGGTTTGATTCTGGAAATCTGTGGCCTGGGAACTTGATTGAGGTTTGATGGCAGAAACCTGTGGACTGGCCACATGACAGAGGTTTGATTGTAGAACCCTGTGCCCTGGAAACATGACTGTGGCCTGGTACTGGAAACTCATGGCCTAGGAATTTGACAATGGTTTGATTCTGGAACCCTATGGCCTGGGAACATGACTGAGGTTTGATTCTGGAAACCTGTGGCCTGGGAACATGACATCTGTTTAGATTGTGGAATACTGGGCCCTGGGAACCTGACTGAGTCTTGGTTCTGGAACCCTGTGGACTGGGAACATGACTGAGGTTTTATTCTGGAATCCTGTGGCCTGGGAGCATGACATCAGTGGATTCTGGAACCCTGTGGCCTTGGAACATGAGAACGGTTTGATTCTGGAACCCTGTGGCCTGGGAACATGTCTGAGGTTTCATGGTGGAAACCTGTGGCTTGGCAACATGACATCTGTTTAGATTGTGGAATACTGGGCCCTGGGAACCTGACTGAGACTTGGTTGTAGAACCCTGTGGACTGGGAACATGACTGAGGTTTTATTCTGGAATCAGGTGGCCTGGGAACATGACATCAGTGGATTCTGGAACCCTGTGGCCGGGGAACATGACTGAGGCGTGATTCTGGAAAACTGTGGCCTGGGAATATGACTGAGGTTTGATTCTGGAAATCTGTGGCCTGGGAACTTGACTGAGGTTTGATGGCAGAAACCTGTGGACTGGACACATGACAGAGGTTTGATTGTAGAACCCTGTGCCCTGGAAACATGACTGTGGCCTGGTACTGGAAAACCATGGCCTAGGAATTTGACATTGGTTTGATTCTGGAACCCTGTGGCCTGAGAACATGACTGAGGCCTGATTCTGGAAACCTGTGGCCTGGGAACATGACATTTGTTTAGACTGTGGAATACTGGGCCCTGGGAACCTGACTGAGTCTTGGTTCTGGAACCCTGTGGACTTGGAACATGACTGAGGTTTTATTCTGGAATTCTGTGGCCTGGGAACATGACATCAGTGGATTCTGGAACCCTGTGGCCTGGGAACATGACTGAGGCGTTATTCTGGAAAACTGTGGCCTGGGAACTTGACTGAGGATTGATGGTAGAAATCTGTGGACTGGCAACATGACTGAGGTTTGATTGTAGAACCCTGTGCCCTGGAAACATGACTGCGACCTGATATTTGAAACCCATGGCCTGGGAACTTGACATTGGTTTGATTCTGGAACCATGTGTCCAGGAACAAGACTGAGGCGTGATTCTGGAATCCTGTGGCCTGGGAACATGATATCTGTTTAGATTGTGGAATACTGTGCCCTGGGAACATGACTGAGGCTTGGTTCTGGAACCCTGTGGACTGTGAACATGACTGAGGTTTTATTCTGGAATCCTGTGGCCTGGGAACATGACATCAGTGGATTCTGGAACCCTGTGGCCTGGGAACATGAGAACGGCTTGATTCTGGAACACTGTGGCCTGGGAACATGTATGAGGTTTCATGGTGGAAACCTGTGGCTTGGTAACATGACTGAGGTTTGTTACTGGAACCCTGTTCCCTGGGAACATGACTGAGGTTTGATTCTGGACACTTTTGTCCTGGGAACATGACTATGGTTTTTTTGTGGAACCATGGGTCCTGCAAACATGACTGAGATTTGATTCTGGAACCATGTGTCCTGGGAATATGACTGAGGTTTGATTCTGGAAATCTGTGGCCTGGGAACTTGATTGAGGTTTGATGGCAGAAACCTGTGGACTGGCCACATGACAGAGGTTTGATTGTAGAACCCTGTGCCCTGGAAACATGACTGTGGCCTGGTACTGGAAACTCATGGCCTAGGAATTTGACAATGGTTTGATTCTGGAACCCTATGGCCTGGGAACATGACTGAGGTTTGATTCTGGAAACCTGTGGCCTGGGAACATGACATCTGTTTAGATTGTGGAATACTGGGCCCTGGGAACCTGACTGAGTCTTGGTTCTGGAACCCTGTGGACTGGGAACATGACTGAGGTTTTATTCTGGAATCCTGTGGCCTGGGAGCATGACATCAGTGGATTCTGGAACCCTGTGGCCTTGGAACATGAGAACGGTTTGATTCTGGAACCCTGTGGCCTGGGAACATGTCTGAGGTTTCATGGTGGAAACCTGTGGCTTGGCAACATGACATCTTTTTAGATTGTGGAATACTGGGCCCTGGGAACCTGACTGAGACTTGGTTCAGGAACCCTGTGGACTGGGAACATGACTGAGGTTTTATTCTGGAATCAGGTGGCCTGGGAACATGACATCAGTGGATTCTGGAACCCTGTGGCCGGGGAACATGACTGAGGCGTGATTCTGCAAAACTGTGGCCTGGGAATATGACTGAGGTTTGATTCTGGAAATCTGTGGCCTGGGAACTTGACTGAGGTTTGATGGCAGAAACCTGTGGACTGGCCACATGACAGAGGTTTGATTGTAGAACCCTGTGCCCTGGAAACATGACTGTGGCCTGGTACTGGAAAACCATGGCCTAGGAATTTGACATTGGTTTGATTCTGGAACCCTGTGGCCTGAGAAGATGACTGAGGCGTGATTCTGGAAACCTGTGACCTGGGAACATGACATCTGTTTAGACTGTGGAATACTGGGCCCTGGGAACCTGACTGAGTCTTGGTTCTGGAACCCTGTGGACTTGGAACATGACTGAGGATTTATTCTGGAATCCTGTGGCCTGGGAACATGACATCAGTGGATTCTGGAACCCTGTGGCCTGGGAACATGACTGAGGCGTAATTCTGGAAAACTGTGGCCTGGGAACTTGACTGAGGATTGATGGTAGAAATCTGTGGACTGGCAACATGACTGAGGTTTGATTGTAGAACCCTGTGCCCTGGAAACATGACTGCGACCTGATACTTGAAACCCATGGCCTGGGAACTTGACATTGGTTTGATTCTGGAACCCTGTGTCCAGGAACAAGACTGAGGCGTGATTCTGGAATCCTGTGGCCTGGGAACATGACATCTGTTTAGATTGTGGAATACTGGGCCCTGGGAACCTGACTGAGTCTTGGTTCTGGAACCCTGTGGACTGGGAACATGAGAACGGTTTGATTCTGGAACCCTGTGGCCTGGGAACATGTCTGAGGTTTGATGGTGGAAACCTGTGGCTTGGCAACATGACTGAGGTTTGTTACTGGAACCCTGTTCCCTGGGAACATGACTGAGGTTTGATTCTGGACAGCTTTGTCCTGGGAACATGACTGTGCTTTGATTGTGGAACCATGGGTCCTGCAAACATGACTGAGGTTTGATTCTGGAACCATGTGTCCTGGGAATATGACTGAGGTTTGATTCTGGAAATCTGTGGCCTGGGAACTTGAATGAGGTTTGATGGCAGAAACCTGTGGACTGGCCACATGACAGAGGTTTGACTGTAGAACCCTGTGCCCTGGAAACATGACTGTGGCCTGGTACTGGAAAACCATGGCCTAGGAATTTGACATTGGTTTGATTCTGGAAACCTGTGGCCTGAGAACATTACTGAGGCCTGATTCTGGAAACCTGTGGCCTGGGAACATGACATCTGTTTAGACTGTGGAATACTGGGCCCTGGGAACCTGACTGAGTCTTGGTTCTGGAACCCTGTGGACTTGGAACATGACTGAGGTTTTATTCTGGAATTCTGTGGCCTGGGAACATGACATCAGTGGATTCTGGAACCCTGTGGCCTGGGAACATGACTGAGGCGTTATTCTGGAAAACTGTGGCCTGGGAACTTGACTGAGGATTGATGGTAGAAATCTGTGGACTGGCAACATGACTGAGGTTTGATTGTAGAACCCTGTGCCCTGGAAACATGACTGCGACCTGATATTTGAAACCCATGGCCTGGGAACTTGACATTGGTTTGATTCTGGAACCATGTGGCCAGGAACAAGACTGAGGCGTGATTCTGGAATCCTGTGGCCTGGGAACATGATATCTGTTTAGATTGTGGAATACTGTGCCCTGGGAACATGACTGAGGCTTGGTTCTGGAACCCTGTGGACTGTGAACATGACTGAGGTTTTATTCTGGAATCCTGTGGCCTGGGAACATGACATCAGTGGATTCTGGAACCCTGTGGCCTGGGAACATGAGAACGGCTTGATTCTGGAACACTGTGGCCTGGGAACATGTATGAGGTTTCATGGTGGAAACCTGTGGCTTGGTAACATGACTGAGGTTTGTTACTGGAACCCTGTTCCCTGGGAACATGACTGAGGTTTGATTCTGGACACTTTTGTCCTGGGAACATGACTATGGTTTTTTTGTGGAACCATGGGTCCTGCAAACATGACTGAGATTTGATTCTGGAACCATGTGTCCTGGGAATATGACTGAGGTTTGATTCTGGAAATCTGTGGCCTGGGAACTTGATTGAGATTTGATGGCAGAAACCTGTGGACTGGCCACATGACAGAGGTTTGATTGTAGAACCCTGTGCCCTGGAAACATGACTGTGGCCTGGTACTGGAAACTCATGGCCTAGGAATTTGACAATGGTTTGATTCTGGAACCCTATGGCCTGGGAACATGACTGAGGTTTGATTCTGGAAACCTGTGGCCTGGGAACATGACATCTGTTTAGATTGTGGAATACTGGGCCCTGGGAACCTGACTGAGTCTTGGTTCTGGAACCCTGTGGACTGGGAACATGACTGAGGTTTTATTCTGGAATCCTGTGGCCTGGGAGCATGACATCAGTGGATTCTGGAACCCTGTGGCCTTGGAACATGAGAACGGTTTGATTCTGGAACCCTGTGGCCTGGGAACATGTCTGAGGTTTCATGGTGGAAACCTGTGGCTTGGCAACATGACATCTTTTTAGATTGTGGAATACTGGGCCCTGGGAACCTGACTGAGACTTGGTTCAGGAACCCTGTGGACTGGGAACATGACTGAGGTTTTATTCTGGAATCAGGTGGCCTGGGAACATGACATCAGTGGATTCTGGAACCCTGTGGCCGGGGAACATGACTGAGGCGTGATTCTGCAAAACTGTGGCCTGGGAATATGACTGAGGTTTGATTCTGGAAATCTGTGGCCTGGGAACTTGACTGAGGTTTGATGGCAGAAACCTGTGGACTGGCCACATGACAGAGGTTTGATTGTAGAACCCTGTGCCCTGGAAACATGACTGTGGCCTGGTACTGGAAAACCATGGCCTAGGAATTTGACATTGGTTTGATTCTGGAACCCTGTGGCCTGAGAAGATGACTGAGGCGTGATTCTGGAAACCTGTGACCTGGGAACATGACATCTGTTTAGACTGTGGAATACTGGGCCCTGGGAACCTGACTGAGTCTTGGTTCTGGAACCCTGTGGACTTGGAACATGACTGAGGATTTATTCTGGAATCCTGTGGCCTGGGAACATGACATCAGTGGATTCTGGAACCCTGTGGCCTGGGAACATGACTGAGGCGTAATTCTGGAAAACTGTGGCCTGGGAACTTGACTGAGGATTGATGGTAGAAATCTGTGGACTGGCAACATGACTGAGGTTTGATTGTAGAACCCTGTGCCCTGGAAACATGACTGCGACCTGATACTTGAAACCCATGGCCTGGGAACTTGACATTGGTTTGATTCTGGAACCCTGTGTCCAGGAACAAGACTGAGGCGTGATTCTGGAATCCTGTGGCCTGGGAACATGACATCTGTTTAGATTGTGGAATACTGGGCCCTGGGAACCTGACTGAGTCTTGGTTCTGGAACCCTGTGGACTGGGAACATGAGAACGGTTTGATTCTGGAACCCTGTGGCCTGGGAACATGTCTGAGGTTTGATGGTGGAAACCTGTGGCTTGGCAACATGACTGAGGTTTGTTACTGGAACCCTGTTCCCTGGGAACATGACTGAGGTTTGATTCTGGACAGCTTTGTCCTGGGAACATGACTGTGCTTTGATTGTGGAACCATGGGTCCTGCAAACATGACTGAGGTTTGATTCTGGAACCATGTGTCCTGGGAATATGACTGAGGTTTGATTCTGGAAATCTGTGGCCTGGGAACTTGAATGAGGTTTGATGGCAGAAACCTGTGGACTGGCCACATGACAGAGGTTTGACTGTAGAACCCTGTGCCCTGGAAACATGACTGTGGCCTGGTACTGGAAAACCATGGCCTAGGAATTTGACATTGGTTTGATTCTGGAACCCTGTGGCCTGAGAACATGACTGAGGCCTGATTCTGGAAACCTGTGGCCTGGGAACATGACATCTGTTTAGACTGTTGAATACTGGGCCCTGGGAACCTGACTGAGTCTTGGTTCTGGAACCCTGTGGACTTGGAACATGACTGAGGTTTTATTCTGGAATTCTGTGGCCTGGGAACATGACATCAGTGGATTCTGGAACCCTGTGGCCTGGGAACATGACTGAGGCGTTATTCTGGAAAACTGTGGCCTGGGAACTTGACTGAGGATTGATGGTAGAAATCTGTGGACTGGCAACATGACTGAGGTTTGATTGTAGAACCCTGTGCCCTGGAAACATGACTGCGACCTGATATTTGAAACCCATGGCCTGGGAACTTGACATTGGTTTGATTCTGGAACCATGTGGCCAGGAACAAGACTGAGGCGTGATTCTGGAATCCTGTGGCCTGGGAACATGATATCTGTTTAGATTGTGGAATACTGTGCCCTGGGAACATGACTGAGGCTTGGTTCTGGAACCCTGTGGACTGTGAACATGACTGAGGTTTTATTCTGGAATCCTGTGGCCTGGGAACATGACATCAGTGGATTCTGGAACCCTGTGGCCTGGGAACATGAGAACGGCTTGATTCTGGAACACTGTGGCCTGGGAACATGTATGAGGTTTCATGGTGGAAACCTGTGGCTTGGTAACATGACTGAGGTTTGTTACTGGAACCCTGTTCCCTGGGAACATGACTGAGGTTTGATTCTGGACACTTTTGTCCTGGGAACATGACTATGGTTTTTTTGTGGAACCATGGGTCCTGCAAACATGACTGAGATTTGATTCTGGAACCATGTGTCCTGGGAATATGACTGAGGTTTGATTCTGGAAATCTGTGGCCTGGGAACTTGATTGAGGTTTGATGGCAGAAACCTGTGGACTGGCCACATGACAGAGGTTTGATTGTAGAACCCTGTGCCCTGGAAACATGACTGTGGCCTGGTACTGGAAACTCATGGCCTAGGAATTTGACAATGGTTTGATTCTGGAACCCTATGGCCTGGGAACATGACTGAGGTTTGATTCTGGAAACCTGTGGCCTGGGAACATGACATCTGTTTAGATTGTGGAATACTGGGCCCTGGGAACCTGACTGAGTCTTGGTTCTGGAACCCTGTGGACTGGGAAAATGACTGAGGTTTTATTCTGGAATCCTGTGGCCTGGGAGCATGACATCAGTGGATTCTGGAACCCTGTGGCCTTGGAACATGAGAACGGTTTGATTCTGGAACCCTGTGGCCTGGGAACATGTCTGAGGTTTCATGGTGGAAACCTGTGGCTTGGCAACATGACATCTGTTTAGATTGTGGAATACTGGGCCCTGGGAACCTGACTGAGACTTGGTTCTAGAACCCTGTGGACTGGGAACATGACTGAGGTTTTATTCTGGAATCAGGTGGCCTGGGAACATGACATCAGTGGATTCTGGAACCCTGTGGCCGGGGAACATGACTGAGGCGTGATTCTGCAAAACTGTGGCCTGGGAATATGACTGAGGTTTGATTCTGGAAATCTGTGGCCTGGGAACTTGACTGAGGTTTGATGGCAGAAACCTGTGGACTGGCCACATGACAGAGGTTTGATCGTAGAACCCTGTGCCCTGGAAACATGACTGTGGCCTGGTACTGGAAAACCATGGCCTAGGAATTTGACATTGGTTTGATTCTGGAACCCTGTGGCCTGAGAAGATGACTGAGGCGTGATTCTGGAAACCTGTGGCCTGGGAACATGACATCTGTTTAGATTGTGGAATACTGAGCCCTGGGAACCTGACTGAGTCTTGGTTCTGGAACCCTGTGGACTTGGAACATGACTGAGGATTTATTCTGGAATCCTGTGGCCTGGGCACATGACATCAGTGGATTCTGGAACCCTGTGGCCTGGGAACATGACTGAGGCGTTATTCTGGAAAACTGTGGCCTGGGAACTTGACTGAGGATTGATGGTAGAAATCTGTGGACTGGCAACATGACTGAGGTTTGATTGTAGAACCCTGTGCCCTGGAAACCTGACTGCGACCTGATACTTGAAACCCATGGCCTGGGAACTTGACATTGGTTTGATTCTGGAACCCTGTGTCCAGGAACAAGACTGAGGCGTGATTCTGGAATCCTGTGGCCTGGGAACATGACATCTGTTTAGATTGTGGAATACTGGGCCCTGGGAACCTGACTGAAACTTGGTTCTGGAACCCTGTGGACTGGGAACATGAGAACGGTTTGATTCTGGAACCCTGTGTCCTGGGAACATGTCTGAGGTTTGATGGTGGAAACCTGTGGCTTGGCAACATGACTGAGGTTTGTTACTGGAACCCTGTTCCCTGGGAACATGACTGAGGTTTGATTCTGGACAGCTTTGTCCTGGGAACATGACTGTGCTTTGATTGTGGAACCATGGGTCCTGCAAACATGACTGAGGTTTGATTCTGGAACCATGTGTCCTGGGAATATGACTGAGGTTTGATTCTCGAAATCTGTGGCCTGGGAACTTGACTGAGGTTTGATGGCAGAAACCTGTGGACTGGCCACATGACAGAGGTTTGATTGTAGAACCCTGTGCCCTGGAAACATGACTGTGGCCTTGTACTGGAAAACCATGGCCTAGGAATTTGACATTGGTTTGATTCTGGAACCCTGTGGCCAGGAACAAGACTGAGGCGTGATTCTGGAATCCTGTGGCCTGGGAACATGATATCTGTTTAGATTGTGGAATACTGTGCCCTGGGAACATGACTGAGGCTTGGTTCTGGAACCCTGTGGACTGTGAACATGACTGAGGTTTTATTCTGCAATCCTGTGGCCTGGGAACATGACATCAGTGGATTCTGGAACCCTGTGGCCTAGGAACATGAGAACGGCTTGATTCTGGAACACTGTGGCCTGGGAACATGACTGAGGCTTGGTTCTGGAACCCTGTGGACTGGGAACATGACTGAGGTTTTATTCTGGAATCAGGTGGCCTGGGAACATGACATCAGTGGATTCTGGAACCCTGTGGCCGGGGAACATGACTGAGGCGTGATTCTGGAAAACTGTGGCCTGGGAATATGACTGAGGTTTGATTCTGGAAATCTGTGGCCTGGGAACTTGACTGAGGTTTGATGGCAGAAACCTGTGGACTGGACACATGACAGAGGTTTGATTGTAGAACCCTGTGCCCTGGAAACATGACTGTGGCCTGGTACTGGAAAACCATGGCCTAGGAATTTGACATTGGTTTGATTCTGGAACCCTGTGGCCTGAGAACATGACTGAGGCCTGATTCTGGAAACCTGTGGCCTGGGAACATGACATTTGTTTAGACTGTGGAATACTGGGCCCTGGGAACCTGACTGAGTCTTGGTTCTGGAACCCTGTGGACTTGGAACATGACTGAGGTTTTATTCTGGAATTCTGTGGCCTGGGAACATGACATCAGTGGATTCTGGAACCCTGTGGCCTGGGAACATGACTGAGGCGTTATTCTGGAAAACTGTGGCCTGGGAACTTGACTGAGGATTGATGGTAGAAATCTGTGGACTGGCAACATGACTGAGGTTTGATTGTAGAACCCTGTGCCCTGGAAACATGACTGCGACCTGATATTTGAAACCCATGGCCTGGGAACTTGACATTGGTTTGATTCTGGAACCATGTGTCCAGGAACAAGACTGAGGCGTGATTCTGGAATCCTGTGGCCTGGGAACATGATATCTGTTTAGATTGTGGAATACTGTGCCCTGGGAACATGACTGAGGCTTGGTTCTGGAACCCTGTGGACTGTGAACATGAATGAGGTTTTATTCTGGAATCCTGTGGCCTGGGAACATGACATCAGTGGATTCTGGAACCCTGTGGCCTGGGAACATGAGAACGGCTTGATTCTGGAACACTGTGGCCTGGGAACATGTATGAGGTTTCATGGTGGAAACCTGTGGCTTGGTAACATGACTGAGGTTTGTTACTGGAACCCTGTTCCCTGGGAACATGACTGAGGTTTGATTCTGGACAGCTTTGTCCTGGGAACATGACTGTGCTTTGATTGTGGAACCATGGGTCCTGCAAACATGACTGAGGTTTGATTCTGGAACCATGTGTCCTGGGAATATGACTGAGGTTTGATTCTGGAAATCTGTGGCCTGGGAACTTGACTGAGGTTTGATGGCAGAAACCTGTGGACTGGCAACATGACTGAGGTTTGATTGTAGAACCCTGTGCCCTGGAAACATGACTTTGGCCTGGTACTGGAAAACCATGGCCTAGGAATTTGACATTGGTTTGATTCTGGAACCCTTTGGCCTGGGAACATGACTGAGTCTTGGTTCTGGAACCCTGTGGACTGGGAACATGACTGAGGTTTTATTCTGGAATCCTGTGGCATGGGAGCATGACATCAGTGGATTCTGGAACCCTGTGGCCTTGGAACATGAGAACCGTTTGATTCTGGAACCCTGTGGCCTGGGAACATGTCTGAGGTTTCATGGTGGAAACCTGTGGCCTGGGAACATGATATCTGTTTAGATTGTGGAATACTGGGCCCTGGGAACCTGACTGAGTCTTGGTTCTGGAACCCTGTGGACTTGGAACATGACTGAGGTTTTATTCTGGAATCCTGTGGCCTGGGAACATGACATCAGTGGATTCTGGAACCCTGTGGCCTGGGAACATGACTGAGGCGTTATTCTGGAAAACTGTGGCCTCGGAACTTAACTGAGGATTGATGGTAGAAATCTGTGGACTGGCAACATGACTGAGGTTTGATTGTAGAACCCTGTGCCCTGGAAACATGACTGCGACCTGATATTTGAAACCCATGGCCTGGGAACTTGACATTGGTTTGATTCTGGAACCATGTGGCCAGGAACAAGACTGAGGCGTGATTCTGGAATCCTGTGGCCTGGGAACATGATATCTGTTTAGATTGTGGAATACTGTGCCCTGGGAACATGACTGAGGCTTGGTTCTAAACCCTGTGGACTGTGAACATGACTGAGGTTTTATTCTGGAATCCTGTGGCCTGGGAACATGACATCAGTGGATTCTGGAACCCTGTGGCCTGGGAACATGAGAACGACTTGATTCTGGAACACTGTGGCCTGGGAACATGTATGAGGTTTCATGGTGGAAACCTGTGGCTTGGTAACATGACTGAGGTTTGTTACTGGAACCCTGTTCCCTGGGAACATGACTGAGGTTTGATTCTGGACAGCTTTGTCCTGGGAACATGACTGTGCTTTGATTGTGGAACCATGGGTCCTGCAAACATGACTGAGGTTTGATTCTGGAACCATGTGTCCTGGGAATATGACTGAGGTTTGATTCTGGAAATCTGTGGCCTGGGAACTTCACTGAGGTTTGATGGCAGAAACCTGTGGACTGGCAACATGACTGAGGTTTTCTTGTAGAACCCTGTGCCCTGGAAACATGACTGTGGCCTGGTACTGGAAAACCATGGCCTAGGAATTTGACATTGTTTTGATTCTGGAACCCTGTGGCCTGGGAACATGACTGAGTCTTGGTTCTGGAACCCTGTGGACTGGGAACATGACTCAGGTTTTATTCTGGAATCCTGTGGCATGGGAGCATGACATCAGTGGATTCTGGAACCCTGTGGCCTTGGAACATGAGAACCGTTGGATTCTGGAACCCTGTGGCCTGGGAACATGTCTGAGGTTTCATGGTGGAAACCTGTGGCCTGGGAACATGATATCTGTTTAGATTGTGGAATACTGGGCCCTGGGAACCTGACTGAGTCTTAGTTCTGGAACCCTGTGGACTTGGAACATGACTGAGGTTTTATTCTGGAATCCTGTGGCCTGGGAACATGACATCAGTGTATTCTGGAATCCTGTGGCCTGGGAACATGACTGAGGCGTAATTCTGGAAAACTGTGGCCTGGGAACTTGACTGAGGATTGATGGTAGAAATCTGTGGACTGGCAACATGACTGAGGTTTGATTGTAGAACCCTGTGCCCTGGAAACATGACTGCGACCTGATACTTGAAACCCATGGCCTGGGAACTTGACATTGGTTTGATTCTGGAACCCTGTGTCCAGGAACAAGACTGAGGCGTGATTCTGGAATCCTGTGGCCTGGGAACATGACATCTGTTTAGATTGTGGAATACTGGGCCCTGGGAACCTGACTGAGTCTTGGTTCTGGAACCCTGTGGACTGTGAACATGACTGAGGTTTTATTCTGGAATCCTGTGGCCTGGGAACATGACATCAGTGGATTCTGGAACCCTGTGGCCTGGGAACATGAGAACGGCTTGATTCTGGAACACTGTGGCCTGGGAACATGTATGAGGTTTCATGGTGGAAACCTGTGGCTTGGTAACATGACTGAGGTTTGTTACTGGAACCCTGTTCCCTGGGAACATGACTGAGGTTTGATTCTGGACACTTTTGTCCTGGGAACATGACTATGGTTTTTTTGTGGAACCATGGGTCCTGCAAACATGACTGAGATTTGATTCTGGAACCATGTGTCCTGGGAATATGACTGAGGTTTGATTCTGGAAATCTGTGGCCTGGGAACTTGATTGAGGTTTGATGGCAGAAACCTGTGGACTGGCCACATGACAGAGGTTTGATTGTAGAACCCTGTGCCCTGGAAACATGACTGTGGCCTGGTACTGGAAACTCATGGCCTAGGAATTTGACAATGGTTTGATTCTGGAACCCTATGGCCTGGGAACATGACTGAGGTTTGATTCTGGAAACCTGTGGCCTGGGAACATGACATCTGTTTAGATTGTGGAATACTGGGCCCTGGGAACCTGACTGAGTCTTGGTTCTGGAACCCTGTGGACTGGGAACATGACTGAGGTTTTATTCTGGAATCCTGTGGCCTGGGAGCATGACATCAGTGGATTCTGGAACCCTGTGGCCTTGGAACATGAGAACGGTTTGATTCTGGAACCCTGTGGCCTGGGAACATGTCTGAGGTTTCATGGTGGAAACCTGTGGCTTGGCAACATGACATCTGTTTAGATTGTGGAATACTGGGCCCTGGGAACCTGACTGAGACTTGGTTCAGGAACCCTGTGGACTGGGAACATGACTGAGGTTTTATTCTGGAATCAGGTGGCCTGGGAACATGACATCAGTGGATTCTGGAACCCTGTGGCCGGGGAACATGACTGAGGCGTGATTCTGCAAAACTGTGGCCTGGGAATATGACTGAGGTTTGATTCTGGAAATCTGTGGCCTGGGAACTTGACTGAGGTTTGATGGCAGAAACCTGTGGACTGGCCACATGACAGAGGTTTGATTGTAGAACCCTGTGCCCTGGAAACATGACTGTGGCCTGGTACTGGAAAACCATGGCCTAGGAATTTGACATTGGTTTGATTCTGGAACCCTGTGGCCTGAGAAGATGACTGAGGCGTGATTCTGGAAACCTGTGACCTGGGAACATGACATCTGTTTAGACTGTGGAATACTGGGCCCTGGGAACCTGACTGAGTCTTGGTTCTGGAACCCTGTGGACTTGGAACATGACTGAGGATTTATTCTGGAATCCTGTGGCCTGGGAACATGACATCAGTGGATTCTGGAACCCTGTGGCCTGGGAACATGACTGAGGCGTAATTCTGGAAAACTGTGGCCTGGGAACTTGACTGAGGATTGATGGTAGAAATCTGTGGACTGGCAACATGACTGAGGTTTGATTGTAGAACCCTGTGCCCTGGAAACATGACTGCGACCTGATACTTGAAACCCATGGCCTGGGAACTTGACATTGGTTTGATTCTGGAACCCTGTGTCCAGGAACAAGACTGAGGCGTGATTCTGGAATCCTGTGGCCTGGGAACATGACATCTGTTTAGATTGTGGAATACTGGGCCCTGGGAACCTGACTGAGTCTTGGTTCTGGAACCCTGTGGACTGGGAACATGAGAACGGTTTGATTCTGGAACCCTGTGGCCTGGGAACATGTCTGAGGTTTGATGGTGGAAACCTGTGGCTTGGCAACATGACTGAGGTTTGTTACTGGAACCCTGTTCCCTGGGAACATGACTGAGGTTTGATTCTGGACAGCTTTGTCCTGGGAACATGACTGTGCTTTGATTGTGGAACCATGGGTCCTGCAAACATGACTGAGGTTTGATTCTGGAACCATGTGTCCTGGGAATATGACTGAGGTTTGATTCTGGAAATCTGTGGCCTGGGAACTTGAATGAGGTTTGATGGCAGAAACCTGTGGACTGGCCACATGACAGAGGTTTGACTGTAGAACCCTGTGCCCTGGAAACATGACTGTGGCCTGGTACTGGAAAACCATGGCCTAGGAATTTGACATTGGTTTGATTCTGGAAACCTGTGGCCTGAGAACATTACTGAGGCCTGATTCTGGAAACCTGTGGCCTGGGAACATGACATCTGTTTAGACTGTGGAATACTGGGCCCTGGGAACCTGACTGAGTCTTGGTTCTGGAACCCTGTGGACTTGGAACATGACTGAGGTTTTATTCTGGAATTCTGTGGCCTGGGAACATGACATCAGTGGATTCTGGAACCCTGTGGCCTGGGAACATGACTGAGGCGTTATTCTGGAAAACTGTGGCCTGGGAACTTGACTGAGGATTGATGGTAGAAATCTGTGGACTGGCAACATGACTGAGGTTTGATTGTAGAACCCTGTGCCCTGGAAACATGACTGCGACCTGATATTTGAAACCCATGGCCTGGGAACTTGACATTGGTTTGATTCTGGAACCATGTGGCCAGGAACAAGACTGAGGCGTGATTCTGGAATCCTGTGGCCTGGGAACATGATATCTGTTTAGATTGTGGAATACTGTGCCCTGGGAACATGACTGAGGCTTGGTTCTGGAACCCTGTGGACTGTGAACATGACTGAGGTTTTATTCTGGAATCCTGTGGCCTGGGAACATGACATCAGTGGATTCTGGAACCCTGTGGCCTGGGAACATGAGAACGGCTTGATTCTGGAACACTGTGGCCTGGGAACATGTATGAGGTTTCATGGTGGAAACCTGTGGCTTGGTAACATGACTGAGGTTTGTTACTGGAACCCTGTTCCCTGGGAACATGACTGAGGTTTGATTCTGGACACTTTTGTCCTGGGAACATGACTATGGTTTTTTTGTGGAACCATGGGTCCTGCAAACATGACTGAGATTTGATTCTGGAACCATGTGTCCTGGGAATATGACTGAGGTTTGATTCTGGAAATCTGTGGCCTGGGAACTTGATTGAGGTTTGATGGCAGAAACCTGTGGACTGGCCACATGACAGAGGTTTGATTGTAGAACCCTGTGCCCTGGAAACATGACTGTGGCCTGGTACTGGAAACTCATGGCCTAGGAATTTGACAATGGTTTGATTCTGGAACCCTATGGCCTGGGAACATGACTGAGGTTTGATTCTGGAAACCTGTGGCCTGGGAACATGACATCTGTTTAGATTGTGGAATACTGGGCCCTGGGAACCTGACTGAGTCTTGGTTCTGGAACCCTGTGGACTGGGAACATGACTGAGGTTTTATTCTGGAATCCTGTGGCCTGGGAGCATGACATCAGTGGATTCTGGAACCCTGTGGCCTTGGAACATGAGAACGGTTTGATTCTGGAACCCTGTGGCCTGGGAACATGTCTGAGGTTTCATGGTGGAAACCTGTGGCTTGGCAACATGACATCTGTATAGATTGTGGAATACTGGGCCCTGGGAACCTGACTGAGACTTGGTTCTGGAACCCTGTGGACTGGGAACATGACTGAGGTTTTATTCTGGAATCAGGTGGCCTGGGAACATGACATCAGTGGATTCTGGAACCCTGTGGCCGGGGAACATGACTGAGGCGTGATTCTGGAAAACTGTGGCCTGGGAACTTGACTGAGGATTGATGGTAGAAATCTGTGGACTGGCAACATGACTGAGGTTTGATTGTAGAACCCTGTGCCCTGGAAACATGACTGCGACCTGATACTTGAAACCCATGGCCTGGGAACTTGACATTGGTTTGATTCTGGAACCCTGTGTCCAGGAACAAGACTGAGGCGTGATTCTGGAATCCTGTGGCCTGGGAACATGACATCTGTTTAGATTGTGGAATACTGGGCCCTGGGAACCTGACTGAGTCTTGGTTCTGGAACCCTGTGGACTGGGAACATGAGAACGGTTTGATTCTGGAACCCTGTGGCCTGGGAACATGTCTGAGGTTTGATGGTGGAAACCTGTGGCTTGGCAACATGACTGAGGTTTGTTACTGGAACCCTGTTCCCTGGGAACATGACTGAGGTTTGATTCTGGACAGCTTTGTCCTGGGAACATGACTGTGCTTTGATTGTGGAACCATGGGTCCTGCAAACATGACTGAGGTTTGATTCTGGAACCATGTGTCCTGGGAATATGAGTGAGGTTTGATTCTGGAAATCTGTGGCCTGGGAACTTGAATGAGGTTTGATGGCAGAAACCTGTGGACTGGCCACATGACAGAGGTTTGATTGTAGAACCCTGTGCCCTGGAAACATGACTGTGGCCTGGTACTGGAAAACCATGGCCTAGGAATTTGACATTGGTTGATTCTGGAAACCTGTGGCCTGAGAACATGACTGAGGCCTGATTCTGGAAACCTGTGGCCTGGGAACATGACATCTGTTTAGACTGTGGAATACTGGGCCCTGGGAACCTGACTGAGTCTTGGTTCTGGAACCCTGTGGACTTGGAACATGACTGAGGTTTTATTCTGGAATTCTGTGGCCTGGGATCATGACATCAGTGGATTCTGGAACCCTGTGGCCTGGGAACATGACTTAGGCGTTATTCTGGAAAACTGTGGCCTGGGAACTTGACTGAGGATTGATGGTAGAAATCTGTGGACTGGCAACATGACTGAGGTTTGATTGTAGAACCCTGTGCCCTGGAAACATGACTGCGACCTGATATTTGAAACCCATGGCCTGGGAACTTGACATTGGTTTGATTCTGGAACCATGTGGCCAGGAACAAGACTGAGGCGTGATTCTGGAATCCTGTGGCCTGGGAACATGATATCTGTTTAGATTGTGGAATACTGTGCCCTGGGAACATGACTGAGGCTTGGTTCTGGAACCGTGTGGACTGTGAACATGACTGAGGTTTTATTCTGGAATCCTGTGGCCTGGGAACATGACATCAGTAGATTCTGGAACCCTGTGGCCTGGGAACATGACTGAGGCGTTATTCTGGAAAACTGTGGCCTGGGAACTTGACTGAGGATTGATGGTAGAAATCTGTGGACTGGCAACATGACTGAGGTTTGATTGTAGAACCCTGTGCCCTGGAAACATGACTGCGACCTGATACTTGAAACCCATGGCCTGGGAACTTGACATTGGTTTGATTCTGGAACCCTGTGTCCAGGAACAAGACTGAGGCGTGATTCTGGAATCCTGTGGCCTGGGAACATGACATCTGTTTAGATTGTGGAATACTGGGCCCTGGGAACCTGACTGAGTCTTGGTTCTGGAACCCTGTGGACTGGGAACATGAGAACGGTTTGATTCTGGAACCCTGTGGCCTGGGAACATGTCTGAGGTTTGATGGTGGAAACCTGTGGCTTGGCAACATGACTGAGGTTTGTTACTGGAACCCTGTTCCCTGGGAACATGACTGAGGTTTGATTCTGGACAGCTTTGTCCTGGGAACATGACTGTGCTTTGATTGTGGAACCATGGGTCCTGCAAACATGACTGAGGTTTGATTCTGGAACCATGTGTCCTGGGAATATGACTGAGGTTTGATTCTGGTAATCTGTGGCCTGGGAACTTGACTGAGGTTTGATGGCAGAAACCTGTGGACTGGCAACATGACAGAGGTTTGATTGTAGAACCCTGTGCCCTGGAAATATGACTGTGGCCTTGTACTGGAAAACCATGGCCTAGGAATTTGACATTGGTTTGATTCTGGAACACTGTGGCCAGGAACAAGACTGAGGCGTGATTCTGGAATCCTGAGGCCTGGGAACATGATATCTGTTTAGATTGTGGAATACTGTGCCCTGGGAACATGACTGAGGCTTGGTTCTGGAACCCTGTGGACTGTGAACATGACTGAGGTTTTATTCTGGAATCCTGTGGCCTGGGAACATGACATCAGTGGATTCTGGAACCCTGTGGCCTAGGAACATGAGAACGGCTTGATTCTGGAACACTGTGGCCTGGGAACATGTATGAGGTTTCATGGTGGAAACCTGTGGCTTGGTAACATGACTGAGGTTTGTTACTGGAACCCTGTTCCCTGGGAACATGACTGAGGTTTGATTCTGGACACTTTTTTCCTGGGAACATGACTGTGGTTTTTTTGTGGAACCATGGGTCCTGCAAACATGACTGAGATTTGATTCTGGAACCATGTGTCCTGGGAATATGACTGAGGTTTGATTCTGGAAATCTGTGGCCTGGGAACTTGATTGAGGTTTGATGGCAGAAACCTGTGGACTGGCCACATGACAGAGGTTTGATTGTAGAACCCTGTGCCCTGGAAACATGACTGTGGCCTGGTACTGGAAACCCATGGCCTAGGAATTTGACAATGGTTTGATTCTGGAACCCTATGGCCTGGGAACATGACTGAGGTTTGATTCAGGAAACCTGTGGCCTGGGAACATGACATCTGTTTAGATTGTGGAATACTGGGCCCTGGGAACCTGACTGAGTCTTGGTTCTGGAACCCTGTGGACTGGGAACATGACTGAGGTTTTATTCTGGAATCCTGTGGCCTGGGAGCATGACATCAGTGGATTCTGGAACCCTGTGGCCTTGGAACATGAGAACGGTTTGATTCTGGAACCCTGTGGCCTGGGAACATGTCTGAGGTTTCATGGTGGAAACCTGTGGCTTGGCAACATGACATCTGTTTAGATTGTGGAATACTGGGCCCTGGGAACCTGACTGAGACTTGGTTCTGGGACCCTGTGGACTGGGAACATGACTGAGGTTTTATTCTGGAATCAGGTGGCCTGGGAACATGACATCAGTGGATTCTGGAACCCTGTGGCCGGGGAACATGACTGAGGCGTGATTCTGGAAAACTGTGGCCTGGGAATATGACTGAGGTTTGATTCTGGAAATCTGTGGCCTGGGAACTTGACTGAGGTTTGATGGCAGAAACCTGTGGACTGGCCACATGACAGAGGTTTGATTGTAGAACCCTGTGCCCTGGAAACATGACTGTGGCCTGGTACTGGAAAACCATGGCCTAGGAATTTGACATTGGTTTGATTCTGGAACCCTGTGGCCTGAGAACATGACTGAGGCCTGATTCTGGAAACCTGTGGCCTGGGAACATGACATCTGTTTAGACTGTGGAATACTGGGCCCTGGGAACCTGACTGAGTCTTGGTTCTGGAACCCTGTGGACTTGGAACATGACTGAGGTTTTATTCTGGAATTCTGTGGCCTGGGAACATGACATCAGTGGATTCTGGAACCCTGTGGCCTGGGAACATGACTGAGGCGTTATTCTGGAAAACTGTGGCCTGGGAACTTGACTGAGGATTGATGGTAGAAATCTGTGGACTGGCAACATGACTGAGGTTTGATTGTAGAACCCTGTGCCCTGGAAACATGACTGCGACCTGATATTTGAAACCCATGGCCTGGGAACTTGACATTGGTTTGATTCTGGAACCATGTGGCCAGGAACAAGACTGAGGCGTGATTCTGGAATCCTGTGGCCTGGGAACATGATATCTGTTTAGATTGTGGAATACTGTGCCCTGGGAACATGACTGAGGCTTGGTTCTGGAACCCTGTGGACTGTGAACATGACTGAGGTTTTATTCTGGAATCCTGTGGCCTGGGAACATGACATCAGTGGATTCTGGGACCCTGTGGCCTGGGAACATGAGAACGGCTTGATTCTGGAACACTGTGGCCTGGGAACATGTATGAGGTTTCATGGTGGAAACCTGTGGCTTGGTAACATGACTGAGGTTTGTTACTGGAACCCTGTTCCCTGGGAACATGACTGAGGTTTGATTCTGGACAGCTTTGTCCTGGGAACATGACTGTGCTTTGATTGTGGAACCATGGGTCCTGCAAACATGACTGAGGTTTGATTCTGGAACCATGTGTCCTGGGAATATGACTGAGGTTTGATTCTGGAAATCTGTGGCCTGGGAACTTCACTGAGGTTTGATGGCAGAAACCTGTGGACTGGCAACATGACTGAGGTTTTCTTGTAGAACCCTGTGCCCTGGAAACATGACTGTGGCCTGGTACTGGAAAACCATGGCCTAGGAATTTGACATTGTTTTGATTCTGGAACCCTGTGGCCTGGGAACATGACTGAGTCTTGGTTCTGGAACCCTGTGGACTGGGAACATGACTGAGGTTTTATTCTGGAATCCTGTGGCATGGGAGCATGACATCAGTGGATTCTGGAACCCTGTGGCCTTGGAACATGAGAACCGTTGGATTCTGGAACCCTGTGGCCTGGGAACATGTCTGAGGTTTCATGGTGGAAACCTGTGGCCTGGGAACATGATATCTGTTTAGATTGTGGAATACTGGGCCCTGGGAACCTGACTGAGTCTTGGTTCTGGAACCCTGTGGACTTGGAACATGACTGAGGTTTTATTCTGGAATCCTGTGGCCTGGGAACATGACATCAGTGGATTCTGGAATCCTGTGGCCTGGGAACATGACTGAGGCGTAATTCTGGAAAACTGTGGCCTGGGAACTTGACTGAGGATTGATGGTAGAAATCTGTGGACTGGCAACATGACTGAGGTTTGATTGTAGAACCCTGTGCCCTGGAAACATGACTGCGACCTGATACTTGAAACCCATGGCCTGGGAACTTGACATTGGTTTGATTCTGGAACCCTGTGTCCAGGAACAAGACTGAGGCGTGATTCTGGAATCCTGTGGCCTGGGAACATGACATCTGTTTAGATTGTGGAATACTGGGCCCTGGGAACCTGACTGAGTCTTGGTTCTGGAACCCTGTGGACTGGGAACATGAGAACGGTTTGATTCTGGAAACCTGTGGCCTGGGAACATGTCTGAGGTTTGATGGTGGAAACCTGTGGCTTGGCAACATGACTGAGGTTTGTTACTGGAACCCTGTTCCCTGGGAACATGACTGAGGTTTGATTCTGGACAGCTTTGTCCTGGGAACATGACTGTGCTTTGATTGTGGAACCATGGGTCCTGCAAACATGACTGAGGTTTGATTCTGGAACCATGTGTCCTGGGAATATGACTGAGGTTTGATTCTGGAAATCTGTGGCCTGGGAACTTGAATGAGGTTTGATGGCAGAAACCTGTGGACTGGCCACATGACAGAGGTTTGATTGTAGAACCCTGTGCCCTGGAAACATGACTGTGGCCTGGTACTGGAAAACCATGGCCTAGGAATTTGACATTGGTTTGATTCTAGAAACCTGTGGCCTGAGAACATTACTGAGGCCTGATTCTGGAAACCTGTGGCCTGGGAATATGACATCTGTTTAGACTGTGGAATACTGGGCCCTGGGAACCTGACTGAGTCTTGGTTCTGGAACCCTGTGGACTGTGAACATGACTGAGGTTTTATTCTGGAATCCTGTGGCCTGGGAACATGACATCAGTGGATTCTGGAACCCTGTGGCCTAGGAACATGAGAACGGCTTGATTCTGGAACACTGTGGCCTGGGAACATGTATGAGGTTTCATGGTGGAAACCTGTGGCTTGGTAACATGACTGAGGTTTGTTACTGGAACCCTGTTCCCTGGGAACATGACTGAGGTTTGATTCTGGACACTTTTTTCCTGGGAACATGACTGTGGTTTTTTTGTGGAACCATGGGTCCTGCAAACATGACTGAGATTTGATTCTGGAACCATGTGTCCTGGGAATATGACTGAGGTTTGATTCTGGAAATCTGTGGCCTGGGAACTTGATTGAGGTTTGATGGCAGAAACCTGTGGACTGGCCACATGACAGAGGTTTGATTGTAGAACCCTGTGCCCTGGAAACATGACTGTGGCCTGGTACTGGAAACCCATGGCCTAGGAATTTGACAATGGTTTGATTCTGGAACCCTATGGCCTGGGAACATGACTGAGGTTTGATTCAGGAAACCTGTGGCCTGGGAACATGACATCTGTTTAGATTGTGGAATACTGGGCCCTGGGAACCTGACTGAGTCTTGGTTCTGGAACCCTGTGGACTGGGAACATGACTGAGGTTTTATTCTGGAATCCTGTGGCCTGGGAGCATGACATCAGTGGATTCTGGAACCCTGTGGCCTTGGAACATGAGAACGGTTTGATTCTGGAACCCTGTGGCCTGGGAACATGTCTGAGGTTTCATGGTGGAAACCTGTGGCTTGGCAACATGACATCTGTTTAGATTGTGGAATACTGGGCCCTGGGAACCTGACTGAGACTTGGTTCTGGGACCCTGTGGACTGGGAACATGACTGAGGTTTTATTCTGGAATCAGGTGGCCTGGGAACATGACATCAGTGGATTCTGGAACCCTGTGGCCGGGGAACATGACTGAGGCGTGATTCTGGAAAACTGTGGCCTGGGAATATGACTGAGGTTTGATTCTGGAAATCTGTGGCCTGGGAACTTGACTGAGGTTTGATGGCAGAAACCTGTGGACTGGCCACATGACAGAGGTTTGATTGTAGAACCCTGTGCCCTGGAAACATGACTGTGGCCTGGTACTGGAAAACCATGGCCTAGGAATTTGACATTGGTTTGATTCTGGAACCCTGTGGCCTGAGAAGATGACTGAGGCGTGATTCTGGAAACCTGTGACCTGGGAACATGACATCTGTTTAGACTGTGGAATACTGGGCCCTGGGAACCTGACTGAGTCTTGGTTCGGGAACCCTGTGGACTTGGAACATGACTGAGGATTTATTCTGGAATCCTGTGGCCTGGGAACATGACATCAGTAGATTCTGGAACCCTGTGGCCTGGGAACATGACTGAGGCGTTATTCTGGAAAACTGTGGCCTGGGAACTTGACTGAGGATTGATGGTAGAAATCTGTGGACTGGCAACATGACTGAGGTTTGATTGTAGAACCCTGTGCCCTGGAAACCTGACTGCGACCTGATACTTGAAACCCATGGCCTGGGAACTTGACATTGGTTTGATTCTGGAACCCTGTGTCCAGGAACAAGACTGAGGCGTGTTTCTGGAATCCTGTGGCCTGGGAACATGACATCTGTTTAGATTGTGGAATACTGGGCCCTGGGAACCTGACTGAGTCTTGGTTCTGGAACCCTGTGGACTGGGAACATGAGAACGGTTTGATTCTGGAAACCTGTGGCCTGGGAACATGTCTGAGGTTTGATGGTGGAAACCTGTGGCTTGGCAACATGACTGAGGTTTGTTACTGGAACCCTGTTCCCTGGGAACATGACTGAGGTTTGATTCTGGACAGCTTTGTCCTGGGAACATGACTGTGCTTTGATTGTGGAACCATGGGTCCTGCAAACATGACTGAGGTTTGATTCTGGAACCATGTGTCCTGGGAATATGACTGAGGTTTGATTCTGGTAATCTGTGGCCTGGGAACTTGACTGAGGTTTGATGGCAGAAACCTGTGGACTGGCAACATGACAGAGGTTTGATTGTAGAACCCTGTGCCCTGGAAATATGACTGTGGCCTTGTACTGGAAAACCATGGCCTAGGAATTTGACATTGGTTTGATTCTGGAACACTGTGGCCAGGAACAAGACTGAGGCGTGATTCTGGAATCCTGAGGCCTGGGAACATGATATCTGTTTAGATTGTGGAATACTGTGCCCTGGGAACATGACTGAGGCTTGGTTCTGGAACCCTGTGGACTGTGAACATGACTGAGGTTTTATTCTGGAATCCTGTGGCCTGGGAGCATGACATCAGTGGATTCTGGAACCCTGTGGCCTTGGAACATGAGAACGGTTTGATTCTGGAACCCTGTGGCCTGGGAACATGTCTGAGGTTTCATGGTGGAAACCTGTGGCTTGGCAACATGACATCTGTTTAGATTGTGGAATACTGGGCCCTGGGAACCTGACTGAGACTTGGTTCTAGAACCCTGTGGACTGGGAACATGACTGAGGTTTTATTCTGGAATCAGGTGGCCTGGGAACATGACATCAGTGGATTCTGGAACCCTGTGGCCGGGGAACATGACTGAGGCGTGATTCTGCAAAACTGTGGCCTGGGAATATGACTGAGGTTTGATTCTGGAAATCTGTGGCCTGGGAACTTGACTGAGGTTTGATGGCAGAAACCTGTGGACTGGCCACATGACAGAGGTTTGATTGTAGAACCCTGTGCCCTGGAAACATGACTGTGGCCTGGTACTGGAAAACCATGGCCTAGGAATTTGACATTGGTTTGATTCTGGAACCCTGTGGCCTGAGAAGATGACTGAGGCGTGATTCTGGAAACCTGTGACCTGGGAACATGACATCTGTTTAGACTGTGGAATACTGGGCCCTGGGAACCTGACTGAGTCTTGGTTCTGGAACCCTGTGGACTTGGAACATGACTGAGGATTTATTCTGGAATCCTGTGGCCTGGGAACATGACATCAGAGGATTCTGGAACCCTGTGGCCTGGGAACATGACTGAGGCGTAATTCTGGAAAACTGTGGCCTGGGAACTTGACTGAGGATTGATGGTAGAAATCTGTGGACTGGCAACATGACTGAGGTTTGATTGTAGAACCCTGTGCCCTGGAAACATGACTGCGACCTGATACTTGAAACCCATGGCCTGGGAACTTGACATTGGTTTGATTCTGGAACCCTGTGTCCAGGAACAAGACTGAGGCGTGATTCTGGAATCCTGTGGCCTGGGAACATGACATCTGTTTAGATTGTGGAATACTGGGCCCTGGGAACCTGACTGAGTCTTGGTTCTGGAACCCTGTGGACTGGGAACATGAGAACGGTTTGATTCTGGAACCCTGTGGCCTGGGAACATGTCTGAGGTTTGATGGTGGAAACCTGTGGCTTGGCAACATGACTGAGGTTTGTTACTGGAACCCTGTTCCCTGGGAACATGACTGAGGTTTGATTCTGGACAGCTTTGTCCTGGGAACATGACTGTGCTTTGATTGTGGAACCATGGGTCCTGCAAACATGACTGAGGTTTGATTCTGGAACCATGTGTCCTGGGAATATGAGTGTGGTTTGATTCTGGAAATCTGTGGCCTGAGAACTTGAATGAGGTTTGATGGCAGAAACCTGTGGACTGGCCACATGACAGAGGTTTGATTGTAGAACCCTGTGCCCTGGAAACATGACTGTGGCCTGGTACTGGAAAACCATGGCCTAGGAATTTGACATTGGTTGATTCTGGAAACCTGTGGCCTGAGAACATGACTGAGGCCTGATTCTGGAAACCTGTGGCCTGGGAACATGACATCTGTTTAGACTGTGGAATACTGGGCCCTGGGAACCTGACTGAGTCTTGGTTCTGGAACCCTGTGGACTTGGAACATGACTGAGGTTTTATTCTGGAATTCTGTGGCCTGGGATCATGACATCAGTGGATTCTGGAACCCTGTGGCCTGGGAACATGACTGAGGCGTTATTCTGGAAAACTGTGGCCTGGGAACTTGACTGAGGATTGATGGTAGAAATCTGTGGACTGGCAACATGACTGAGGTTTGATTGTAGAACCCTGTGCCCTGGAAACATGACTGCGACCTGATATTTGAAACCCATGGCCTGGGAACTTGACATTGGTTTGATTCTGGAACCATGTGGCCAGGAACAAGACTGAGGCGTGATTCTGGAATCCTGTGGCCTGGGAACATGATATCTGTTTAGATTGTGGAATACTGTGCCCTGGGAACATGACTGAGGCTTGGTTCTGGAACCCTGTGGACTGTGAACATGACTGAGGTTTTATTCTGGAATCCTGTGGCCTGGGAACATGACATCAGTGGATTCTGGAACCCTGTGGCCTGGGAACATGAGAACCGCTTGATTCTGGAACACTGTGGCCTGGGAACATGTATGAGGTTTCATGGTGGAAACCTGTGGCTTGGTAACATGACTGAAGTTTGTTACTGGGACCCTGTTCCCTGGGAACATGACTGAGGTTTGATTCTGGACACTTTTGTCCTGGGAACATGACTGTGTTTTTTTTGTGGAACCATGGGTCCTGCAAACATGACTGAGATTTGATTCTGGAACCATGTGTCCTGGGAATATGACTGAGGTTTGATTCTGGAAATCTGTGGCCTGGGAACTTGATTGAGGTTTGATGGCAGAAACCTGTGGACTGGCCACATGACAGAGGTTTGATTGTAGAACCCTGTGCCCTGGAAACATGACTGTGGCCTGGTACTGGAAACCCATGGCCTAGGAATTTGACAATGGTTTGATTCTGGAACCCTATGGCCTGGGAACATGACTGAGGTTTGATTCAGGAAACCTGTGGCCTGGGAACATGACATCTGTTTAGATTGTGGAATACTGGGCCCTGGGAACCTGACTGAGTCTTGGTTCTGGAACCCTGTGGACTGGGAACATGACTGAGGTTTTATTCTGGAATCCTGTGGCCTGGGAGCATGACATCAGTGGATTCTGGAACCCTGTGGCCGGGGAACATGACTGAGGCGTGATTCTGGAAAACTGTGGCCTGGGAATATGACTGAGGTTTGATTCTGGAAATCTGTGGCCTGGGAACTTGACTGAGGTTTGATGGCAGAAACCTGTGGACTGGCCACATGACAGAGGTTTGATTGTAGAACCCTGTGCCCTGGAAACATGACTGTGGCCTGGTACTGGAAAACCATGGCCTAGGAATTTGACATTGGTTTGATTCTGGAACCCTGTGGCCTGAGAAGATGACTGAGGCGTGATTCTGGAAACCTGTGACCTGGGAACATGACATCTGTTTAGACTGTGGAATACTGGGCCCTGGGAACCTGACTGAGTCTTGGTTCGGGAACCCTGTGGACTTGGAACATGACTGAGGATTTATTCTGGAATCCTGTGGCCTGGGAACATGACATCAGTGGATTCTGGAACCCTGTGGCCTGGGAACATGACTGAGGCGTTATTCTGGAAAACTGTGGCCTGGGAACTTGACTGAGGATTGATGGTAGAAATCTGTGGACTGGCAACATGACTGAGGTTTGATTGTAGAACCCTGTGCCCTGGAAACATGACTGCGACCTGATACTTGAAACCCATGGCCTGGGAACTTGACATTGGTTTGATTCTGGAACCCTGTGTCCAGGAACAAGACTGAGGCGTGATTCTGGAATCCTGTGGCCTGGGAACATGACATCTGTTTAGATTGTGGAATACTGGGCCCTGGGAACCTGACTGAGTCTTGGTTCTGGAACCCTGTGGACTGGGAACATGTCTGAGGTTTGATGGTGGAAACCTGTGGCTTGGCAACATGACTGAGGTTTGTTACTGGAACCCTGTTCCCTGGGAACATGACTGAGGTTTGATTCTGGACAGCTTTGTCCTGGGAACATGACTGTGCTTTGATTGTGGAACCATGGGTCCTGGGAATATGACTGAGGTTTGATTCTGGAAATCTGTGGCCTGGGAACTTGACTGAGGTTTGATGGCAGAAACCTGTGGACTGGCAACATGACAGAGGTTTGATTGTAGAACCCTGTGCCCTGGAAACATGACTGTGGACTGGTACTGGAAACCCATGGCCTAGGAATTTGACATTGGTTTGATTCTGGAACCCTTTGGCCTGGGAACATGACTGAGTCTTGGTTCTGGAACCCTGTGGACTGGGAACATGACTGAGGTTTTATTCTGGAATCCTGTGGCATGGGAGCATGACATCAGTGGATTCTGGAACCCTGTGGCCTTGGAACATGAGAACCGTTTGATTCTGGAACCCTGTGGCCTGGGAACATGTCTGAGGTTTCATGGTGGAAACCTGTGGCCTGGGAACATGATATCTGTTTAGATTGTGGAATACTGGGCCCTGGGAACCTGACTGAGTCTTGGTTCTGGAACCCTGTGGACTTGGAACATGACTGAGGTTTTATTCTGGAATCCTGTGGCCTGGGAACATGACATCAGTGGATTCTGGAACCCTGTGGCCTGGGAACATGACTGAGGCGTTATTCTGGAAAACTGTGGCCTCGGAACTTAACTGAGGATTGATGGTAGAAATCTGTGGACTGGCAACATGACTGAGGTTTGATTGTAGAACCCTGTGCCCTGGAAACATGACTGCGACCTGATATTTGAAACCCATGGCCTGGGAACTTGACATTGGTTTGATTCTGGAACCATGTGGCCAGGAACAAGACTGAGGCGTGATTCTGGAATCCTGTGGCCTGGGAACATGATATCTGTTTAGATTGTGGAATACTGTGCCCTGGGAACATGACTGAGGCTTGGTTCTAAACCCTGTGGACTGTGAACATGACTGAGGTTTTATTCTGGAATCCTGTGGCCTGGGAACATGACATCAGTGGATTCTGGAACCCTGTGGCCTGGGAACATGAGAACGACTTGATTCTGGAACACTGTGGCCTGGGAACATGTATGAGGTTTCATGGTGGAAACCTGTGGCTTGGTAACATGACTGAGGTTTGTTACTGGAACCCTGTTCCCTGGGAACATGACTGAGGTTTGATTCTGGACACTTTTGTCCTGGGAACATGACTGTGGTTTTTTTGTGGAACCATGGGTCCTGCAAACATGACTGAGATTTGATTCTGGAACCATGTGTCCTGGGAATATGACTGAGGTTTGATTCTGGAAATCTGTGGCCTGGGAACTTGATTGAGGTTTGATGGCAGAAACCTGTGGACTGGCCACATGACAGAGGTTTGATTGTAGAACCCTGTGCCCTGGAAACATGACTGTGGCCTGGTACTGGAAACCCATGGCCTAGGAATTTGACAATGGTTTGATTCTGGAACCCTATGGCCTGGGAACATGACTGAGGTTTGATTTTGGAAACCTGTGGCCTGGGAACATGACATCTGTTTAGATTGTGGAATACTGGGCCCTGGGAACCTGACTGAGTCTTGGTTCTGGAACCCTGTGGACTGGGAACATGACTGAGGTTTTATTCTGGAATCCTGTGGCCTGGGAGCATGACATCAGTGGATTCTGGAACCCTGTGGCCTTGGAACATGAGAACGGTTTGATTCTGGAAGCCTGTGGCCTGGGAACATGTCTGAGGTTTCATGGTGGAAACCTGTGGCTTGGCAACATGACATCTGTATAGATTGTGGAATACTGGGCCCTGGGAACCTGACTGAGACTTGGTTCTGGAACCCTGTGGACTGGGAACAAGACTGAGGTTTTATTCTGGAATCAGGTGGCCTGGGAACATGACATCAGTGGATTCTGGAACCCTGTGGCCGGGGAACATGACTGAGGCGTGATTCTGCAAAACTGTGGCCTGGGAATATGACTGAGGTTTGATTCTGGAAATCTGTGGCCTGGGAACTTGACTGAGGTTTGATGGCAGAAACCTGTGGACTGGCCACATGACAGAGGTTTGATTGTAGAACCCTGTGCCCTGGAAACATGACTGTGGCCTGGTACTGGAAAACCATGGCCTAGGAATTTGACATTGGTTTGATTCTGGAACCCTGTGGCCTGAGAAGATGACTGAGGCGTGATTCTGGAAACCTGTGACCTGGGAACATGACATCTGTTTAGACTGTGGAATACTGGGCCCTGGGAACCTGACTGAGTCTTGGTTCTGGAACCCTGTGGACTTGGAACATGACTGAGGATTTATTCTGGAATCCTGTGGCCTGGGAACATGACATCAGTGGATTCTGGAACCCTGTGGCCTGGGAACATGACTGAGGCGTAATTCTGGAAAACTGTGGCCTGGGAACTTGACTGAGGATTGATGGTAGAAATCTGTGGACTGGCAACATGACTGAGGTTTGATTGTAGAACCCTGTGCCCTGGAAACATGACTGCGACCTGATACTTGAAACCCATGGCCTGGGAACTTGACATTGGTTTGATTCTGGAACCCTGTGTCCAGGAACAAGACTGAGGCGTGATTCTGGAATCCTGTGGCCTGGGAACATGACATCTGTTTAGATTGTGGAATACTGGGCCCTGGGAACCTGACTGAGTCTTGGTTCTGGAACCCTGTGGACTGGGAACATGAGAACGGTTTGATTCTGGAACCCTGTGGCCTGGGAACATGTCTGAGGTTTGATGGTGGAAACCTGTGGCTTGGCAACATGACTGAGGTTTGTTACTGGAACCCTGTTCCCTGGGAACATGACTGAGGTTTGATTCTGGACAGCTTTGTCCTGGGAACATGACTGTGCTTTGATTGTGGAACCATGGGTCCTGCAAACATGACTGAGGTTTGATTCTGGAACCATGTGTCCTGGGAATATGAGTGTGGTTTGATTCTGGAAATCTGTGGCCTGGGAACTTGAATGAGGTTTGATGGCAGAAACCTGTGGACTGGCCACATGACAGAGGTTTGATTGTAGAACCCTGTGCCCTGGAAACATGACTGTGGCCTGGTACTGGAAAACCATGGCCTAGGAATTTGACATTGGTTGATTCTGGAAACCTGTGGCCTGAGAACATGACTGAGGCCTGATTCTGGAAACCTGTGGCCTGGGAACATGACATCTGTTTAGACTGTGGAATACTGGGCCCTGGGAACCTGACTGAGTCTTGGTTCTGGAACCCTGTGGACTTGGAACATGACTGAGGTTTTATTCTGGAATTCTGTGGCCTGGGATCATGACATCAGTGGATTCTGGAACCCTGTGGCCTGGGAACATGACTGAGGCGTTATTCTGGAAAACTGTGGCCTGGGAACTTGACTGAGGATTGATGGTAGAAATCTGTGGACTGGCAACATGACTGAGGTTTGATTGTAGAACCCTGTGCCCTGGAAACATGACTGCGACCTGATATTTGAAACCCATGGCCTGGGAACTTGACATTGGTTTGATTCTGGAACCATGTGGCCAGGAACAAGACTGAGGCGTGATTCTGGAATCCTGTGGCCTGGGAACATGATATCTGTTTAGATTGTGGAATACTGTGCCCTGGGAACATGACTGAGGCTTGGTTCTGGAACCCTGTGGACTGTGAACATGACTGAGGTTTTATTCTGGAATCCTGTGGCCTGGGAACATGACATCAGTGGATTCTGGAACCCTGTGGCCTGGGAACATGAGAACCGCTTGATTCTGGAACACTGTGGCCTGGGAACATGTATGAGGTTTCATGGTGGAAACCTGTGGCTTGGTAACATGACTGAAGTTTGTTACTGGAACCCTGTTCCCTGGGAACATGACTGAGGTTTGATTCTGGACACTTTTGTCCTGGGAACATGACTGTGTTTTTTTTGTGGAACCATGGGTCCTGCAAACATGACTGAGATTTGATTCTGGAACCATGTGTCCTGGGAATATGACTGAGGTTTGATTCTGGAAATCTGTGGCCTGGGAACTTGATTGAGGTTTGATGGCAGAAACCTGTGGACTGGCCACATGACAGAGGTTTGATTGTAGAACCCTGTGCCCTGGAAACATGACTGTGGCCTGGTACTGGAAACCCATGGCCTAGGAATTTGACAATGGTTTGATTCTGGAACCCTATGGCCTGGGAACATGACTGAGGTTTGATTCAGGAAACCTGTGGCCTGGGAACATGACATCTGTTTAGATTGTGGAATACTGGGCCCTGGGAACCTGACTGAGTCTTGGTTCTGGAACCCTGTGGACTGGGAACATGACTGAGGTTTTATTCTGGAATCCTGTGGCCTGGGAGCATGACATCAGTGGATTCTGGAACCCTGTGGCCTTGGAACATGAGAACGGTTTGATTCTGGAACCCTGTGGCCTGGGAACATGTCTGAGGTTTCATGGTGGAAACCTGTGGCTTGGCAACATGACATCTGTTTAGATTGTGGAATACTGGGCCCTGGGAACCTGACTGAGACTTGGTTCTGGGACCCTGTGGACTGGGAACATGACTGAGGTTTTATTCTGGAATCAGGTGGCCTGGGAACATGACATCAGTGGATTCTGGAACCCTGTGGCCGGGGAACATGACTGAGGCGTGATTCTGGAAAACTGTGGCCTGGGAATATGACTGAGGTTTGATTCTGGAAATCTGTGGCCTGGGAACTTGACTGAGGTTTGATGGCAGAAACCTGTGGACTGGCCACATGACAGAGGTTTGATTGTAGAACCCTGTGCCCTGGAAACATGACTGTGGCCTGGTACTGGAAAACCATGGCCTAGGAATTTGACATTGGTTTGATTCTGGAACCCTGTGGCCTGAGAAGATGACTGAGGCGTGATTCTGGAAACCTGTGACCTGGGAACATGACATCTGTTTAGACTGTGGAATACTGGGCCCTGGGAACCTGACTGAGTCTTGGTTCGGGAACCCTGTGGACTTGGAACATGACTGAGGATTTATTCTGGAATCCTGTGGCCTGGGAACATGACATCAGTGGATTCTGGAACCCTGTGGCCTGGGAACATGACTGAGGCGTTATTCTGGAAAACTGTGGCCTGGGAACTTGACTGAGGATTGATGGTAGAAATCTGTGGACTGGCAACATGACTGAGGTTTGATTGTAGAACCCTGTGCCCTGGAAACATGACTGCGACCTGATACTTAAAACCCATGGCCTGGGAACTTGACATTGGTTTGATTCTGGAACCCTGTGTCCAGGAACAAGACTGAGGCGTGATTCTGGAATCCTGTGGCCTGGGAACATGACATCTGTTTAGATTGTGGAATACTGGGCCCTGGGAACCTGACTGAGTCTTGGTTCTGGAACCCTGTGGACTGGGAACATGAGAACGGTTTGATTCTGGAAACCTGTGGCCTGGGAACATGTCTGAGGTTTGATGGTGGAAACCTGTGGCTTGGCAACATGACTGAGGTTTGTTACTGGAACCCTGTTCCCTGGGAACATGACTGAGGTTTGATTCTGGACAGCTTTGTCCTGGGAACATGACTGTGCTTTGATTGTGGAACCATGGGTCCTGCAAACATGACTGAGGTTTGATTCTGGAACCATGTGTCCTGGGAATATGACTGAGGTTTGATTCTGGTAATCTGTGGCCTGGGAACTTGACTGAGGTTTGATGGCAGAAACCTGTGGACTGGCAACATGACAGAGGTTTGATTGTAGAACCCTGTGCCCTGGAAATATGACTGTGGCCTTGTACTGGAAAACCATGGCCTAGGAATTTGACATTGGTTTGATTCTGGAACACTGTGGCCAGGAACAAGACTGAGGCGTGATTCTGGAATCCTGAGGCCTGGGAACATGATATCTGTTTAGATTGTGGAATACTGTGCCCTGGGAACATGACTGAGGCTTGGTTCTGGAACCCTGTGGACTGTGAACATGACTGAGGTTTTATTCTGGAATCCTGTGGCCTGGGAACATGACATCAGTGGATTCTGGAACCCTGTGGCCTAGGAACATGAGAACGGCTTGATTCTGGAACACTGTGGCCTGGGAACATGTATGAGGTTTCATGGTGGAAACCTGTGGCTTGGTAACATGACTGAGGTTTGTTACTGGAACCCTGTTCCCTGGGAACATGACTGAGGTTTGATTCTGGACACTTTTGTCCTGGGAACATGACTGTGGTTTTTTTGTGGAACCATGGGTCCTGCAAACATGACTGAGATTTGATTCTGGAACCATGTGTCCTGGGAATATGACTGAGGTTTGATTCTGGAAATCTGTGGCCTGGGAACTTGATTGAGGTTTGATGGCAGAAACCTGTGGACTGGCCACATGACAGAGGTTTGATTGTAGAACCCTGTGCCCTGGAAACATGACTGTGGCCTGGTACTGGAAACCCATGGCCTAGGAATTTGACAATGGTTTGATTCTGGAACCCTATGGCCTGGGAACATGACTGAGGTTTGATTCAGGAAACCTGTGGCCTGGGAACATGACATCTGTTTAGATTGTGGAATACTGGGCCCTGGGAACCTGACTGAGTCTTGGTTCTGGAACCCTGTGGACTGGGAACATGACTGAGGTTTTATTCTGGAATCCTGTGGCCTGGGAGCATGACATCAGTGGATTCTGGAACCCTGTGGCCTTGGAACATGAGAACGGTTTGATTCTGGAACCCTGTGGCCTGGGAACATGTCTGAGGTTTCATGGTGGAAACCTGTGGCTTGGCAACATGACATCTGTTTAGATTGTGGAATACTGGGCCCTGGGAACCTGACTGAGACTTGGTTCTGGGACCCTGTGGACTGGGAACATGACTGAGGTTTTATTCTGGAATCAGGTGGCCTGGGAACATGACATCAGTGGATTCTGGAACCCTGTGGCCGGGGAACATGACTGAGGCGTGATTCTGGAAAACTGTGGCCTGGGAATATGACTGAGGTTTGATTCTGGAAATCTGTGGCCTGGGAACTTGACTGAGGTTTGATGGCAGAAACCTGTGGACTGGCCACATGACAGAGGTTTGATTGTAGAACCCTGTGCCCTGGAAACATGACTGTGGCCTGGTACTGGAAAACCATGGCCTAGGAATTTGACATTGGTTGATTCTGGAAACCTGTGGCCTGAGAACATGACTGAGGCCTGATTCTGGAAACCTGTGGCCTGGGAACATGACATCTGTTTAGACTGTGGAATACTGGGCCCTGGGAACCTGACTGAGTCTTGGTTCTGGAACCCTGTGGACTTGGAACATGACTGAGGTTTTATTCTGGAATTCTGTGGCCTGGGATCATGACATCAGTGGATTCTGGAACCCTGTGGCCTGGGAACATGACTGAGGCGTTATTCTGGAAAACTGTGGCCTGGGAACTTGACTGAGGATTGATGGTAGAAATCTGTGGACTGGCAACATGACTGAGGTTTGATTGTAGAACCCTGTGCCCTGGAAACATGACTGCGACCTGATATTTGAAACCCATGGCCTGGGAACTTGACATTGGTTTGATTCTGGAACCATGTGGCCAGGAACAAGACTGAGGCGTGATTCTGGAATCCTGTGGCCTGGGAACATGATATCTGTTTAGATTGTGGAATACTGTGCCCTGGGAACATGACTGAGGCTTGGTTCTGGAACCCTGTGGACTGTGAACATGACTGAGGTTTTATTCTGGAATCCTGTGGCCTGGGAACATGACATCAGTGGATTCTGGAACCCTGTGGCCTGGGAACATGAGAACCGCTTGATTCTGGAACACTGTGGCCTGGGAACATGTATGAGGTTTCATGGTGGAAACCTGTGGCTTGGTAACATGACTGAAGTTTGTTACTGGAACCCTGTTCCCTGGGAACATGACTGAGGTTTGATTCTGGACACTTTTGTCCTGGGAACATGACTGTGTTTTTTTTGTGGAACCATGGGTCCTGCAAACATGACTGAGATTTGATTCTGGAACCATGTGTCCTGGGAATATGACTGAGGTTTGATTCTGGAAATCTGTGGCCTGGGAACTTGATTGAGGTTTGATGGCAGAAACCTGTGGACTGGCCACATGACAGAGGTTTGATTGTAGAACCCTGTGCCCTGGAAACATGACTGTGGCCTGGTACTGGAAACCCATGGCCTAGGAATTTGACAATGGTTTGATTCTGGAACCCTATGGCCTGGGAACATGACTGAGGTTTGATTCAGGAAACCTGTGGCCTGGGAACATGACATCTGTTTAGATTGTGGAATACTGGGCCCTGGGAACCTGACTGAGTCTTGGTTCTGGAACCCTGTGGACTGGGAACATGACTGAGGTTTTATTCTGGAATCCTGTGGCCTGGGAGCATGACATCAGTGGATTCTGGAACCCTGTGGCCTTGGAACATGAGAACGGTTTGATTCTGGAACCCTGTGGCCTGGGAACATGTCTGAGGTTTCATGGTGGAAACCTGTGGCTTGGCAACATGACATCTGTTTAGATTGTGGAATACTGGGCCCTGGGAACCTGACTGAGACTTGGTTCTGGGACCCTGTGGACTGGGAACATGACTGAGGTTTTATTCTGGAATCAGGTGGCCTGGGAACATGACATCAGTGGATTCTGGAACCCTGTGGCCGGGGAACATGACTGAGCCGTGATTCTGGAAAACTGTGGCCTGGGAATATGACTGAGGTTTGATTCTGGAAATCTGTGGCCTGGGAACTTGACTGAGGTTTGATGGCAGAAACCTGTGGACTGGCCACATGACAGAGGTTTGATTGTAGAACCCTGTGCCCTGGAAACATGACTGTGGCCTGGTACTGGAAAACCATGGCCTAGGAATTTGACATTGGTTTGATTCTGGAACCCTGTGGCCTGAGAAGATGACTGAGGCGTGATTCTGGAAACCTGTGACCTGGGAACATGACATCTGTTTAGACTGTGGAATACTGGGCCCTGGGAACCTGACTGAGTCTTGGTTCGGGAACCCTGTGGACTTGGAACATGACTGAGGATTTATTCTGGAATCCTGTGGCCTGGGAACATGACATCAGTGGATTCTGGAACCCTGTGGCCGGGGAACATGACTGAGGCGTGATTCTGGAAAACTGTGGCCTGGGAATATGACTGAGGTTTGATTCTGGAAATCTGTGGCCTGGGAACTTGACTGAGGTTTGATGGCAGAAACCTGTGGACTGGCCACATGACAGAGGTTTGATTGTAGAACCCTGTGCCCTGGAAACATGACTGTGGCCTGGTACTGGAAAACCATGGCCTAGGAATTTGACATTGGTTTGATTCTGGAACCCTGTGGCCTGAGAACATGACTGAGGCCTGATTCTGGAAACCTGTGGCCTGGGAACATGACATCTGTTTAGACTGTGGAATACTGGGCCCTGGGAACCTGACTGAGTCTTGGTTCTGGAACCCTGTGGACTTGGAACATGACTGAGGTTTTATTCTGGAATTCTGTGGCCTGGGAACATGACATCAGTGGATTCTGGAACCCTGTGGCCTGGGAACATGACTGAGGCGTTATTCTGGAAAACTGTGGCCTGGGAACTTGACTGAGGATTGATGGTAGAAATCTGTGGACTGGCAACATGACTGAGGTTTGATTGTAGAACCCTGTGCCCTGGAAACATGACTGCGACCTGATATTTGAAACCCATGGCCTGGGAACTTGACATTGGTTTGATTCTGGAACCATGTGGCCAGGAACAAGACTGAGGCGTGATTCTGGAATCCTGTGGCCTGGGAACATGATATCTGTTTAGATTGTGGAATACTGTGCCCTGGGAACATGACTGAGGCTTGGTTCTGGAACCCTGTGGACTGTGAACATGACTGAGGTTTTATTCTGGAATCCTGTGGCCTGGGAACATGACATCAGTGGATTCTGGAACCCTGTGGCCTGGGAACATGAGAACCGCTTGATTCTGGAACACTGTGGCCTGGGAACATGTATGAGGTTTCATGGTGGAAACCTGTGGCTTGGTAACATGACTGAAGTTTGTTACTGGAACCCTGTTCCCTGGGAACATGACTGAGGTTTGATTCTGGACACTTTTGTCCTGGGAACATGACTGTGTTTTTTTTGTGGAACCATGGGTCCTGCAAACATGACTGAGATTTGATTCTGGAACCATGTGTCCTGGGAATATGACTGAGGTTTGATTCTGGAAATCTGTGGCCTGGGAACTTGATTGAGGTTTGATGGCAGAAACCTGTGGACTGGCCACATGACAGAGGTTTGATTGTAGAACCCTGTGCCCTGGAAACATGACTGTGGCCTGGTACTGGAAACCCATGGCCTAGGAATTTGACAATGGTTTGATTCTGGAACCCTATGGCCTGGGAACATGACTGAGGTTTGATTCAGGAAACCTGTGGCCTGGGAACATGACATCTGTTTAGATTGTGGAATACTGGGCCCTGGGAACCTGACTGAGTCTTGGTTCTGGAACCCTGTGGACTGGGAACATGACTGAGGTTTTATTCTGGAATCCTGTGGCCTGGGAGCATGACATCAGTGGATTCTGGAACCCTGTGGCCTTGGAACATGAGAACGGTTTGATTCTGGAACCCTGTGGCCTGGGAACATGTCTGAGGTTTCATGGTGGAAACCTGTGGCTTGGCAACATGACATCTGTTTAGATTGTGGAATACTGGGCCCTGGGAACCTGACTGAGACTTGGTTCTGGGACCCTGTGGACTGGGAACATGACTGAGGTTTTATTCTGGAATCAGGTGGCCTGGGAACATGACATCAGTGGATTCTGGAACCCTGTGGCCGGGGAACATGACTGAGCCGTGATTCTGGAAAACTGTGGCCTGGGAATATGACTGAGGTTTGATTCTGGAAATCTGTGGCCTGGGAACTTGACTGAGGTTTGATGGCAGAAACCTGTGGACTGGCCACATGACAGAGGTTTGATTGTAGAACCCTGTGCCCTGGAAACATGACTGTGGCCTGGTACTGGAAAACCATGGCCTAGGAATTTGACATTGGTTTGATTCTGGAACCCTGTGGCCTGAGAAGATGACTGAGGCGTGATTCTGGAAACCTGTGACCTGGGAACATGACATCTGTTTAGACTGTGGAATACTGGGCCCTGGGAACCTGACTGAGTCTTGGTTCGGGAACCCTGTGGACTTGGAACATGACTGAGGATTTATTCTGGAATCCTGTGGCCTGGGAACATGACATCAGTGGATTCTGGAACCCTGTGGCCTGGGAACATGACTGAGGCGTTATTCTGGAAAACTGTGGCCTGGGAACTTGACTGAGGATTGATGGTAGAAATCTGTGGACTGGCAACATGACTGAGGTTTGATTGTAGAACCCTGTGCCCTGGAAACATGACTGCGACCTGATACTTGAAACCCATGGCCTGGGAACTTGACATTGGTTTGATTCTGGAACCCTGTGTCCAGGAACAAGACTGAGGCGTGATTCTGGAATCCTGTGGCCTGGGAACATGACATCTGTTTAGATTGTGGAATACTGGGCCCTGGGAACCTGACTGAGTCTTGGTTCTGGAACCCTGTGGACTGGGAACATGAGAACGGTTTGATTCTGGAAACCTGTGGCCTGGGAACATGTCTGAGGTTTGATGGTGGAAACCTGTGGCTTGGCAACATGACTGAGGTTTGTTACTGGAACCCTGTTCCCTGGGAACATGACTGAGGTTTGATTCTGGACAGCTTTGTCCTGGGAACATGACTGTGCTTTGATTGTGGAACCATGGGTCCTGCAAACATGACTGAGGTTTGATTCTGGAACCATGTGTCCTGGGAATATGACTGAGGTTTGATTCTGGTAATCTGTGGCCTGGGAACTTGACTGAGGTTTGATGGCAGAAACCTGTGGACTGGCAACATGACAGAGGTTTGATTGTAGAACCCTGTGCCCTGGAAATATGACTGTGGCCTTGTACTGGAAAACCATGGCCTAGGAATTTGACATTGGTTTGATTCTGGAACACTGTGGCCAGGAACAAGACTGAGGCGTGATTCTGGAATCCTGAGGCCTGGGAACATGATATCTGTTTAGATTGTGGAATACTGTGCCCTGGGAACATGACTGAGGCTTGGTTCTGGAACCCTGTGGACTGTGAACATGACTGAGGTTTTATTCTGGAATCCTGTGGCCTGGGAACATGACATCAGTGGATTCTGGAACCCTGTGGCCTAGGAACATGAGAACGGCTTGATTCTGGAACACTGTGGCCTGGGAACATGTATGAGGTTTCATGGTGGAAACCTGTGGCTTGGTAACATGACTGAGGTTTGTTACTGGAACCCTGTTCCCTGGGAACATGACTGAGGTTTGATTCTGGACACTTTTTTCCTGGGAACATGACTGTGGTTTTTTTGTGGAACCATGGGTCCTGCAAACATGACTGAGATTTGATTCTGGAACCATGTGTCCTGGGAATATGACTGAGGTTTGATTCTGGAAATCTGTGGCCTGGGAACTTGATTGAGGTTTGATGGCAGAAACCTGTGGACTGGCCACATGACAGAGGTTTGATTGTAGAACCCTGTGCCCTGGAAACATGACTGTGGCCTGGTACTGGAAACCCATGGCCTAGGAATTTGACAATGGTTTGATTCTGGAACCCTATGGCCTGGGAACATGACTGAGGTTTGATTCAGGAAACCTGTGGCCTGGGAACATGACATCTGTTTAGATTGTGGAATACTGGGCCCTGGGAACCTGACTGAGTCTTGGTTCTGGAACCCTGTGGACTGGGAACATGACTGAGGTTTTATTCTGGAATCCTGTGGCCTGGGAGCATGACATCAGTGGATTCTGGAACCCTGTGGCCTTGGAACATGAGAACGGTTTGATTCTGGAACCCTGTGGCCTGGGAACATGTCTGAGGTTTCATGGTGGAAACCTGTGGCTTGGCAACATGACATCTGTTTAGATTGTGGAATACTGGGCCCTGGGAACCTGACTGAGACTTGGTTCTGGGACCCTGTGGACTGGGAACATGACTGAGGTTTTATTCTGGAATCAGGTGGCCTGGGAACATGACATCAGTGGATTCTGGAACCCTGTGGCCGGGGAACATGACTGAGGCGTGATTCTGGAAAACTGTGGCCTGGGAATATGACTGAGGTTTGATTCTGGAAATCTGTGGCCTGGGAACTTGACTGAGGTTTGATGGCAGAAACCTGTGGACTGGCCACATGACAGAGGTTTGATTGTAGAACCCTGTGCCCTGGAAACATGACTGTGGCCTGGTACTGGAAAACCATGGCCTAGGAATTTGACATTGGTTTGATTCTGGAACCCTGTGGCCTGAGAACATGACTGAGGCCTGATTCTGGAAACCTGTGGCCTGGGAACATGACATCTGTTTAGACTGTGGAATACTGGGCCCTGGGAACCTGACTGAGTCTTGGTTCTGGAACCCTGTGGACTTGGAACATGACTGAGGTTTTATTCTGGAATTCTGTGGCCTGGGAACATGACATCAGTGGATTCTGGAACCCTGTGGCCTGGGAACATGACTGAGGCGTTATTCTGGAAAACTGTGGCCTGGGAACTTGACTGAGGATTGATGGTAGAAATCTGTGGACTGGCAACATGACTGAGGTTTGATTGTAGAACCCTGTGCCCTGGAAACATGACTGCGACCTGATATTTGAAACCCATGGCCTGGGAACTTGACATTGGTTTGATTCTGGAACCATGTGGCCAGGAACAAGACTGAGGCGTGATTCTGGAATCCTGTGGCCTGGGAACATGATATCTGTTTAGATTGTGGAATACTGTGCCCTGGGAACATGACTGAGGCTTGGTTCTGGAACCCTGTGGACTGTGAACATGACTGAGGTTTTATTCTGGAATCCTGTGGCCTGGGAACATGACATCAGTGGATTCTGGAACCCTGTGGCCTGGGAACATGAGAACTGCTTGATTCTGGAACACTGTGGCCTGGGAACATGTATGAGGTTTCATGGTGGAAACCTGTGGCTTGGTAACATGACTGAAGTTTGTTACTGGAACCCTGTTCCCTGGGAACATGACTGAGGTTTGATTCTGGACACTTTTGTCCTGGGAACATGACTGTGTTTTTTTTGTGGAACCATGGGTCCTGCAAACATGACTGAGATTTGATTCTGGAACCATGTGTCCTGGGAATATGACTGAGGTTTGATTCTGGAAATCTGTGGCCTGGGAACTTGATTGAGGTTTGATGGCAGAAACCTGTGGACTGGCCACATGACAGAGGTTTGATTGTAGAACCCTGTGCCCTGGAAACATGACTGTGGCCTGGTACTGGAAACCCATGGCCTAGGAATTTGACAATGGTTTGATTCTGGAACCCTATGGCCTGGGAACATGACTGAGGTTTGATTCAGGAAACCTGTGGCCTGGGAACATGACATCTGTTTAGATTGTGGAATACTGGGCCCTGGGAACCTGACTGAGTCTTGGTTCTGGAACCCTGTGGACTGGGAACATGACTGAGGTTTTATTCTGGAATCCTGTGGCCTGGGAGCATGACATCAGTGGATTCTGGAACCCTGTGGCCTTGGAACATGAGAACGGTTTGATTCTGGAACCCTGTGGCCTGGGAACATGTCTGAGGTTTCATGGTGGAAACCTGTGGCTTGGCAACATGACATCTGTTTAGATTGTGGAATACTGGGCCCTGGGAACCTGACTGAGACTTGGTTCTGGGACCCTGTGGACTGGGAACATGACTGAGGTTTTATTCTGGAATCAGGTGGCCTGGGAACATGACATCAGTGGATTCTGGAACCCTGTGGCCGGGGAACATGACTGAGCCGTGATTCTGGAAAACTGTGGCCTGGGAATATGACTGAGGTTTGATTCTGGAAATCTGTGGCCTGGGAACTTGACTGAGGTTTGATGGCAGAAACCTGTGGACTGGCCACATGACAGAGGTTTGATTGTAGAACCCTGTGCCCTGGAAACATGACTGTGGCCTGGTACTGGAAAACCATGGCCTAGGAATTTGACATTGGTTTGATTCTGGAACCCTGTGGCCTGAGAAGATGACTGAGGCGTGATTCTGGAAACCTGTGACCTGGGAACATGACATCTGTTTAGACTGTGGAATACTGGGCCCTGGGAACCTGACTGAGTCTTGGTTCGGGAACCCTGTGGACTTGGAACATGACTGAGGATTTATTCTGGAATCCTGTGGCCTGGGAACATGACATCAGTGGATTCTGGAACCCTGTGGCCTGGGAACATGACTGAGGCGTTATTCTGGAAAACTGTGGCCTGGGAACTTGACTGAGGATTGATGGTAGAAATCTGTGGACTGGCAACATGACTGAGGTTTGATTGTAGAACCCTGTGCCCTGGAAACATGACTGCGACCTGATACTTGAAACCCATGGCCTGGGAACTTGACATTGGTTTGATTCTGGAACCCTGTGTCCAGGAACAAGACTGAGGCGTGATTCTGGAATCCTGTGGCCTGGGAACATGACATCTGTTTAGATTGTGGAATACTGGGCCCTGGGAACCTGACTGAGTCTTGGTTCTGGAACCCTGTGGACTGGGAACATGAGAACGGTTTGATTCTGGAAACCTGTGGCCTGGGAACATGTCTGAGGTTTGATGGTGGAAACCTGTGGCTTGGCAACATGACTGAGGTTTGTTACTGGAACCCTGTTCCCTGGGAACATGACTGAGGTTTGATTCTGGACAGCTTTGTCCTGGGAACATGACTGTGCTTTGATTGTGGAACCATGGGTCCTGCAAACATGACTGAGGTTTGATTCTGGAACCATGTGTCCTGGGAATATGACTGAGGTTTGATTCTGGTAATCTGTGGCCTGGGAACTTGACTGAGGTTTGATGGCAGAAACCTGTGGACTGGCAACATGACAGAGGTTTGATTGTAGAACCCTGTGCCCTGGAAATATGACTGTGGCCTTGTACTGGAAAACCATGGCCTAGGAATTTGACATTGGTTTGATTCTGGAACACTGTGGCCAGGAACAAGACTGAGGCGTGATTCTGGAATCCTGAGGCCTGGGAACATGATATCTGTTTAGATTGTGGAATACTGTGCCCTGGGAACATGACTGAGGCTTGGTTCTGGAACCCTGTGGACTGTGAACATGACTGAGGTTTTATTCTGGAATCCTGTGGCCTGGGAACATGACATCAGTGGATTCTGGAACCCTGTGGCCTAGGAACATGAGAACGGCTTGATTCTGGAACACTGTGGCCTGGGAACATGTATGAGGTTTCATGGTGGAAACCTGTGGCTTGGTAACATGACTGAGGTTTGTTACTGGAACCCTGTTCCCTGGGAACATGACTGAGGTTTGATTCTGGACACTTTTTTCCTGGGAACATGACTGTGGTTTTTTTGTGGAACCATGGGTCCTGCAAACATGACTGAGATTTGATTCTGGAACCATGTGTCCTGGGAATATGACTGAGGTTTGATTCTGGAAATCTGTGGCCTGGGAACTTGATTGAGGTTTGATGGCAGAAACCTGTGGACTGGCCACATGACAGAGGTTTGATTGTAGAACCCTGTGCCCTGGAAACATGACTGTGGCCTGGTACTGGAAACCCATGGCCTAGGAATTTGACAATGGTTTGATTCTGGAACCCTATGGCCTGGGAACATGACTGAGGTTTGATTCAGGAAACCTGTGGCCTGGGAACATGACATCTGTTTAGATTGTGGAATACTGGGCCCTGGGAACCTGACTGAGTCTTGGTTCTGGAACCCTGTGGACTGGGAACATGACTGAGGTTTTATTCTGGAATCCTGTGGCCTGGGAGCATGACATCAGTGGATTCTGGAACCCTGTGGCCTTGGAACATGAGAACGGTTTGATTCTGGAACCCTGTGGCCTGGGAACATGTCTGAGGTTTCATGGTGGAAACCTGTGGCTTGGCAACATGACATCTGTTTAGATTGTGGAATACTGGGCCCTGGGAACCTGACTGAGACTTGGTTCTGGGACCCTGTGGACTGGGAACATGACTGAGGTTTTATTCTGGAATCAGGTGGCCTGGGAACATGACATCAGTGGATTCTGGAAACCTGTGGCCGGGGAACATGACTGAGGCGTGATTCTGGAAAACTGTGGCCTGGGAATATGACTGAGGTTTGATTCTGGAAATCTGTGGCCTGGGAACTTGACTGAGGTTTGATGGCAGAAACCTGTGGACTGGCCACATGACAGAGGTTTGATTGTAGAACCCTGTGCCCTGGAAACATGACTGTGGCCTGGTACTGGAAAACCATGGCCTAGGAATTTGACATTGGTTTGATTCTGGAACCCTGTGGCCTGAGAACATGACTGAGGCCTGATTCTGGAAACCTGTGGCCTGGGAACATGACATCTGTTTAGACTGTGGAATACTGGGCCCTGGGAACCTGACTGAGTCTTGGTTCTGGAACCCTGTGGACTTGGAACATGACTGAGGTTTTATTCTGGAATTCTGTGGCCTGGGAACATGACATCAGTGGATTCTGGAACCCTGTGGCCTGGGAACATGACTGAGGCGTTATTCTGGAAAACTGTGGCCTGGGAACTTGACTGAGGATTGATGGTAGAAATCTGTGGACTGGCAACATGACTGAGGTTTGATTGTAGAACCCTGTGCCCTGGAAACATGACTGCGACCTGATATTTGAAACCCATGGCCTGGGAACTTGACATTGGTTTGATTCTGGAACCATGTGGCCAGGAACAAGACTGAGGCGTGATTCTGGAATCCTGTGGCCTGGGAACATGATATCTGTTTAGATTGTGGAATACTGTGCCCTGGGAACATGACTGAGGCTTGGTTCTGGAACCCTGTGGACTGTGAACATGACTGAGGTTTTATTCTGGAATCCTGTGGCCTGGGAACATGACATCAGTGGATTCTGGAACCCTGTGGCCTGGGAACATGAGAACCGCTTGATTCTGGAACACTGTGGCCTGGGAACATGTATGAGGTTTCATGGTGGAAACCTGTGGCTTGGTAACATGACTGAAGTTTGTTACTGGAACCCTGTTCCCTGGGAACATGACTGAGGTTTGATTCTGGACACTTTTGTCCTGGGAACATGACTGTGTTTTTTTTCTGGAACCATGGGTCCTGCAAACATGACTGAGATTTGATTCTGGAACCATGTGTCCTGGGAATATGACTGAGGTTTGATTCTGGAAATCTGTGGCCTGGGAACTTGATTGAGGTTTGATGGCAGAAACCTGTGGACTGGCCACATGACAGAGGTTTGATTGTAGAACCCTGTGCCCTGGAAACATGACTGTGGCCTGGTACTGGAAACCCATGGCCTAGGAATTTGACAATGGTTTGATTCTGGAACCCTATGGCCTGGGAACATGACTGAGGTTTGATTCAGGAAACCTGTGGCCTGGGAACATGACATCTGTTTAGATTGTGGAATACTGGGCCCTGGGAACCTGACTGAGTCTTGGTTCTGGAACCCTGTGGACTGGGAACATGACTGAGGTTTTATTCTGGAATCCTGTGGCCTGGGAGCATGACATCAGTGGATTCTGGAACCCTGTGGCCTTGGAACATGAGAACGGTTTGATTCTGGAACCCTGTGGCCTGGGAACATGTCTGAGGTTTCATGGTGGAAACCTGTGGCTTGGCAACATGACATCTGTTTAGATTGTGGAATACTGGGCCCTGGGAACCTGACTGAGACTTGGTTCTGGGACCCTGTGGACTGGGAACATGACTGAGGTTTTATTCTGGAATCAGGTGGCCTGGGAACATGACATCAGTGGATTCTGGAACCCTGTGGCCGGGGAACATGACTGAGGCGTGATTCTGGAAAACTGTGGCCTGGGAATATGACTGAGGTTTGATTCTGGAAATCTGTGGCCTGGGAACTTGACTGAGGTTTGATGGCAGAAACCTGTGGACTGGCCACATGACAGAGGTTTGATTGTAGAACCCTGTGCCCTGGAAACATGACTGTGGCCTGGTACTGGAAAACCATGGCCTAGGAATTTGACATTGGTTTGATTCTGGAACCCTGTGGCCTGAGAAGATGACTGAGGCGTGATTCTGGAAACCTGTGACCTGGGAACATGACATCTGTTTAGACTGTGGAATACTGGGCCCTGGGAACCTGACTGAGTCTTGGTTCGGGAACCCTGTGGACTTGGAACATGACTGAGGATTTATTCTGGAATCCTGTGGCCTGGGAACATGACATCAGTGGATTCTGGAACCCTGTGGCCTGGGAACATGACTGAGGCGTTATTCTGGAAAACTGTGGCCTGGGAACTTGACTGAGGATTGATGGTAGAAATCTGTGGACTGGCAACATGACTGAGGTTTGATTGTAGAACCCTGTGCCCTGGAAACATGACTGCGACCTGATACTTGAAACCCATGGCCTGGGAACTTGACATTGGTTTGATTCTGGAACCCTGTGTCCAGGAACAAGACTGAGGCGTGATTCTGGAATCCTGTGGCCTGGGAACATGACATCTGTTTAGATTGTGGAATACTGGGCCCTGGGAACCTGACTGAGTCTTGGTTCTGGAACCCTGTGGACTGGGAACATGAGAACGGTTTGATTCTGGAAACCTGTGGCCTGGGAACATGTCTGAGGTTTGATGGTGGAAACCTGTGGCTTGGCAACATGACTGAGGTTTGTTACTGGAACCCTGTTCCCTGGGAACATGACTGAGGTTTGATTCTGGACAGCTTTGTCCTGGGAACATGACTGTGCTTTGATTGTGGAACCATGGGTCCTGCAAACATGACTGAGGTTTGATTCTGGAACCATGTGTCCTGGGAATATGACTGAGGTTTGATTCTGGTAATCTGTGGCCTGGGAACTTGACTGAGGTTTGATGGCAGAAACCTGTGGACTGGCAACATGACAGAGGTTTGATTGTAGAACCCTGTGCCCTGGAAATATGACTGTGGCCTTGTACTGGAAAACCATGGCCTAGGAATTTGACATTGGTTTGATTCTGGAACACTGTGGCCAGGAACAAGACTGAGGCGTGATTCTGGAATCCTGAGGCCTGGGAACATGATATCTGTTTAGATTGTGGAATACTGTGCCCTGGGAACATGACTGAGGCTTGGTTCTGGAACCCTGTGGACTGTGAACATGACTGAGGTTTTATTCTGGAATCCTGTGGCCTGGGAACATGACATCAGTGGATTCTGGAACCCTGTGGCCTAGGAACATGAGAACGGCTTGATTCTGGAACACTGTGGCCTGGGAACATGTATGAGGTTTCATAGTGGAAACCTGTGGCTTGGTAACATGACTGAGGTTTGTTACTGGAACCCTGTTCCCTGGGAACATGACTGAGGTTTGATTCTGGACACTTTTTTCCTGGGAACATGACTGTGGTTTTTTTGTGGAACCATGGGTCCTGCAAACATGACTGAGATTTGATTCTGGAACCATGTGTCCTGGGAATATGACTGAGGTTTGATTCTGGAAATCTGTGGCCTGGGAACTTGATTGAGGTTTGATGGCAGAAACCTGTGGACTGGCCACATGACAGAGGTTTGATTGTAGAACCCTGTGCCCTGGAAACATGACTGTGGCCTGGTACTGGAAACCCATGGCCTAGGAATTTGACAATGGTTTGATTCTGGAACCCTATGGCCTGGGAACATGACTGAGGTTTGATTCAGGAAACCTGTGGCCTGGGAACATGACATCTGTTTAGATTGTGGAATACTGGGCCCTGGGAACCTGACTGAGTCTTGGTTCTGGAACCCTGTGGACTGGGAACATGACTGAGGTTTTATTCTGGAATCCTGTGGCCTGGGAGCATGACATCAGTGGATTCTGGAACCCTGTGGCCTTGGAACATGAGAACGGTTTGATTCTGGAACCCTGTGGCCTGGGAACATGTCTGAGGTTTCATGGTGGAAACCTGTGGCTTGGCAACATGACATCTGTTTAGATTGTGGAATACTGGGCCCTGGGAACCTGACTGAGACTTGGTTCTGGGACCCTGTGGACTGGGAACATGACTGAGGTTTTATTCTGGAATCAGGTGGCCTGGGAACATGACATCAGTGGATTCTGGAACCCTGTGGCCGGGGAACATGACTGAGGCGTGATTCTGGAAAACTGTGGCCTGGGAATATGACTGAGGTTTGATTCTGGAAATCTGTGGCCTGGGAACTTGACTGAGGTTTGATGGCAGAAACCTGTGGACTGGCCACATGACAGAGGTTTGATTGTAGAACCCTGTGCCCTGGAAACATGACTGTGGCCTGGTACTGGAAAACCATGGCCTAGGAATTTGACATTGGTTTGATTCTGGAACCCTGTGGCCTGAGAACATGACTGAGGCCTGATTCTGGAAACCTGTGGCCTGGGAACATGACATCTGTTTAGACTGTGGAATACTGGGCCCTGGGAACCTGACTGAGTCTTGGTTCTGGAACCCTGTGGACTTGGAACATGACTGAGGTTTTATTCTGGAATTCTGTGGCCTGGGAACATGACATCAGTGGATTCTGGAACCCTGTGGCCTGGGAACATGACTGAGGCGTTATTCTGGAAAACTGTGGCCTGGGAACTTGACTGAGGATTGATGGTAGAAATCTGTGGACTGGCAACATGACTGAGGTTTGATTGTAGAACCCTGTGCCCTGGAAACATGACTGCGACCTGATATTTGAAACCCATGGCCTGGGAACTTGACATTGGTTTGATTCTGGAACCATGTGGCCAGGAACAAGACTGAGGCGTGATTCTGGAATCCTGTGGCCTGGGAACATGATATCTGTTTAGATTGTGGAATACTGTGCCCTGGGAACATGACTGAGGCTTGGTTCTGGAACCCTGTGGACTGTGAACATGACTGAGGTTTTATTCTGGAATCCTGTGGCCTGGGAACATGACATCAGTGGATTCTGGAACCCTGTGGCCTGGGAACATGAGAACCGCTTGATTCTGGAACACTGTGGCCTGGGAACATGTATGAGGTTTCATGGTGGAAACCTGTGGCTTGGTAACATGACTGAAGTTTGTTACTGGAACCCTGTTCCCTGGGAACATGACTGAGGTTTGATTCTGGACACTTTTGTCCTGGGAACATGACTGTGTTTTTTTTGTGGAACCATGGGTCCTGCAAACATGACTGAGATTTGATTCTGGAACCATGTGTCCTGGGAATATGACTGAGGTTTGATTCTGGAAATCTGTGGCCTGGGAACTTGATTGAGGTTTGATGGCAGAAACCTGTGGACTGGCCACATGACAGAGGTTTGATTGTAGAACCCTGTGCCCTGGAAACATGACTGTGGCCTGGTACTGGAAACCCATGGCCTAGGAATTTGACAATGGTTTGATTCTGGAACCCTATGGCCTGGGAACATGACTGAGGTTTGATTCAGGAAACCTGTGGCCTGGGAACATGACATCTGTTTAGATTGTGGAATACTGGGCCCTGGGAACCTGACTGAGTCTTGGTTCTGGAACCCTGTGGACTGGGAACATGACTGAGGTTTTATTCTGGAATCCTGTGGCCTGGGAGCATGACATCAGTGGATTCTGGAACCCTGTGGCCTTGGAACATGAGAACGGTTTGATTCTGGAACCCTGTGGCCTGGGAACATGTCTGAGGTTTCATGGTGGAAACCTGTGGCTTGGCAACATGACATCTGTTTAGATTGTGGAATACTGGGCCCTGGGAACCTGACTGAGACTTGGTTCTGGGACCCTGTGGACTGGGAACATGACTGAGGTTTTATTCTGGAATCAGGTGGCCTGGGAACATGACATCAGTGGATTCTGGAACCCTGTGGCCGGGGAACATGACTGAGCCGTGATTCTGGAAAACTGTGGCCTGGGAATATGACTGAGGTTTGATTCTGGAAATCTGTGGCCTGGGAACTTGACTGAGGTTTGATGGCAGAAACCTGTGGACTGGCCACATGACAGAGGTTTGATTGTAGAACCCTGTGCCCTGGAAACATGACTGTGGCCTGGTACTGGAAAACCATGGCCTAGGAATTTGACATTGGTTTGATTCTGGAACCCTGTGGCCTGAGAAGATGACTGAGGCGTGATTCTGGAAACCTGTGACCTGGGAACATGACATCTGTTTAGACTGTGGAATACTGGGCCCTGGGAACCTGACTGAGTCTTGGTTCGGGAACCCTGTGGACTTGGAACATGACTGAGGATTTATTCTGGAATCCTGTGGCCTGGGAACATGACATCAGTGGATTCTGGAACCCTGTGGCCTGGGAACATGACTGAGGCGTTATTCTGGAAAACTGTGGCCTGGGAACTTGACTGAGGATTGATGGTAGAAATCTGTGGACTGGCAACATGACTGAGGTTTGATTGTAGAACCCTGTGCCCTGGAAACATGACTGCGACCTGATACTTGAAACCCATGGCCTGGGAACTTGACATTGGTTTGATTCTGGAACCATGTGGACAGGAACAAGACTGAGGCGTGATTCTGGAATCCTGTGGCCTGGGAACATGATATCTGTTTAGATTGTGGAATACTGTGCCCTGGGAACATGACTGAGGCTTGGTTCTGGAACCCTGTGGACTGTGAACATGACTGAGGTTTTATTCTGGAATCCTGTGGCCTGGGAACATGACATCAGTGGATTCTGGAACCCTGTGGCCTGGGAACATGAGAACGGCTTGATTCTGGAACACTGTGGCCTGGGAACATGTATGAGGTTTCATGGTGGAAACCTGTGGCTTGGTAACATGACTGAGGTTTGTTACTGGAACCCTGTTCCCTGGGAACATGACTGAGGTTTGATTCTGGACACTTTTGTCCTGGGAACATGACTATGGTTTTTTTGTGGAACCATGGGTCCTGCAAACATGACTGAGATTTGATTCTGGAACCATGTGTCCTGGGAATATGACTGAGGTTTGATTCTGGAAATCTGTGGCCTGGGAACTTGATTGAGGTTTGATGGCAGAAACCTGTGGACTGGCCACATGACAGAGGTTTGATTGTAGAACCCTGTGCCCTGGAAACATGACTGTGGCCTGGTACTGGAAACTCATGGCCTAGGAATTTGACAATGGTTTGATTCTGGAACCCTATGGCCTGGGAACATGACTGAGGTTTGATTCTGGAAACCTGTGGCCTGGGACCATGACATCTGTTTAGATTGTGGAATACTGGGCCCTGGGAACCTGACTGAGTCTTGGTTCTGGAACCCTGTGGACTGGGAACATGACTGAGGTTTTATTCTGGAATCCTGTGGCCTGGGAGCATGACATCAGTGGATTCTGGAACCCTGTGGCCTTGGAACATGAGAACGGTTTGATTCTGGAACCCTGTGGCCTGGGAACATGTCTGAGGTTTCATGGTGGAAACCTGTGGCTTGGCAACATGACATCTGTTTAGATTGTGGAATACTGGGCCCTGGGAACCTGACTGAGACTTGGTTCTGGGACCCTGTGGACTGGGAACATGACTGAGGTTTTATTCTGGAATCAGGTGGCCTGGGAACATGACATCAGTGGATTCTGGAACCCTGTGGCCGGGGAACATGACTGAGGCGTGATTCTGGAAAACTGTGGCCTGGGAATATGACTGAGGTTTGATTCTGGAAATCTGTGGCCTGGGAACTTGACTGAGGTTTGATGGCAGAAACCTGTGGACTGGCCACATGACAGAGGTTTGATTGTAGAACCCTGTGCCCTGGAAACATGACTGTGGCCTGGTACTGGAAAACCATGGCCTAGGAATTTGACATTGGTTTGATTCTGGAACCCTGTGGCCTGAGAACATGACTGAGGCCTGATTCTGGAAACCTGTGGCCTGGGAACATGACATCTGTTTAGACTGTGGAATACTGGGCCCTGGGAACCTGACTGAGTCTTGGTTCTGGAACCCTGTGGACTTGGAACATGACTGAGGTTTTATTCTGGAATTCTGTGGCCTGGGAACATGACATCAGTGGATTCTGGAACCCTGTGGCCTGGGAACATGACTGAGGCGTTATTCTGGAAAACTGTGGCCTGGGAACTTGACTGAGGATTGATGGTAGAAATCTGTGGACTGGCAACATGACTGAGGTTTGATTGTAGAACCCTGTGCCCTGGAAACATGACTGCGACCTGATATTTGAAACCCATGGCCTGGGAACTTGACATTGGTTTGATTCTGGAACCATGTGGCCAGGAACAAGACTGAGGCGTGATTCTGGAATCCTGTGGCCTGGGAACATGATATCTGTTTAGATTGTGGAATACTGTGCCCTGGGAACATGACTGAGGCTTGGTTCTGGAACCCTGTGGACTGTGAACATGACTGAGGTTTTATTCTGGAATCCTGTGGCCTGGGAACATGACATCAGTGGATTCTGGAACCCTGTGGCCTGGGAACATGAGAACGGCTTGATTCTGGAACACTGTGGCCTGGGAACATGTATGAGGTTTCATGGTGGAAACCTGTGGCTTGGTAACATGACTGAGGTTTGTTACTGGAACCCTGTTCCCTGGGAACATGACTGAGGTTTGATTCTGGACAGCTTTGTCCTGGGAACATGACTGTGCTTTGATTGTGGAACCATGGGTCCTGCAAACATGACTGAGGTTTGATTCTGGAACCATGTGTCCTGGGAATATGACTGAGGTTTGATTCTGGAAATCTGTGGCCTGGGAACTTCACTGAGGTTTGATGGCAGAAACCTGTGGACTGGCAACATGACTGAAGTTTTCTTGTAGAACCCTGTGCCCTGGAAACATGACTGTGGCCTGGTACTGGAAAACCATGGCCTAGGAATTTGACATTGTTTTGATTCTGGAACCCTGTGGCCTGGGAACATGACTGAGTCTTGGTTCAGGAACCCTGTGGACTGGGAACATGACTGAGGTTTTATTCTGGAATCCTGTGGCATGGGAGCATGACATCAGTGGATTCTGGAACCCTGTGGCCTTGGAACATGAGAACCGTTGGATTCTGGAACCCTGTGGCCTGGGAACATGTCTGAGGTTTCATGGTGGAAACCTGTGGCCTGGGAACATGATATCTGTTTAGATTGTGGAATACTGGGCCCTGGGAACCTGACTGAGTCTTGGTTCTGGAACCCTGTGGACTTGGAACATGACTGAGGTTTTATTCTGGAATCCTGTGGCCTGGGAACATGACATCAGTGGATTCTGGAATCCTGTGGCCTGGGAACATGACTGAGGCGTAATTCTGGAAAACTGTGGCCTGGGAACTTGACTGAGGATTGATGGTAGAAATCTGTGGACTGGCAACATGACTGAGGTTTGATTGTAGAACCCTGTGCCCTGGAAACATGACTGCGACCTGATACTTGAAACCCATGGCCTGGGAACTTGACATTGGTTTGATTCTGGAACCCTGTGTCCAGGAACAAGACTGAGGCGTGATTCTGGAATCCTGTGGCCTGGGAACATGACATCTGTTTAGATTGTGGAATACTGGGCCCTGGGAACCTGACTGAGTCTTGGTTCTGGAACCCTGTGGACTGGGAACATGAGAACGGTTTGATTCTGGAAAACTGTGGCCTGGGAACATGTCTGAGGTTTGATGGTGGAAACCTGTGGCTTGGCAACATGACTGAGGTTTGTTACTGGAACCCTGTTCCCTGGGTACATGACTGAGGTTTGATTCTGGACAGCTTTGTCCTGGGAACATGACTGTGCTTTGATTGTGGAACCATGGGTCCTGCAAACATGACTGAGGTTTGATTCTGGAACCATGTGTCCTGGGAATATGACTGAGGTTTGATTCTGGAAATCTGTGGCCTGGGAACTTGAATGAGGTTTGATGGCAGAAACCTGTGGACTGGCCACATGACAGAGGTTTGATTGTAGAACCCTGTGCCCTGGAAACATGACTGTGGCCTGGTACTGGAAAACCATGGCCTAGGAATTTGACATTGGTTTGATTCTAGAAACCTGTGGCCTGAGAACATTACTGAGGCCTGATTCTGGAAACCTGTGGCCTGGGAATATGACATCTGTTTAGACTGTGGAATACTGGGCCCTGGGAACCTGACTGAGTCTTGGTTCTGGAACCCTGTGGACTTGGAACATGACTGAGGTTTTATTCTGGAATTCTGTGGCCTGGGAACATGACATCAGTGGATTCTGGAACCCTGTGGCCTGAGAACATGACTGAGGCGTTATTCTGGAAAACTGTGGCCTGGGAACTTGACTGAGGATTGATGGTAGAAATCTGTGGACTGGCAACATGACTGAGGTTTGATTGTAGAACCCTGTGCCCTGGAAACATGACTGCGATCTGATATTTGAAACCCATGGCCTGGGAACTTGACATTGGTTTGATTCTGGAACCATGTGGCCAGGAACAAGACTGAGGCGTGATTCTGGAATCCTGTGGCCTGGGAACATGATATCTGTTTAGATTGTGGAATACTGTGCCCTGGGAACATGACTGAGGCTTGGTTCTGGAACCCTGTGGACTGTGAACATGACTGAGGTTTTATTCTGGAATCCTGTGGCCTGGGAACATGACATCAGTGGATTCTGGAACCCTGTGGCCTGGGAACATGAGAACGGCTTGATTCTGGAACACTGTGGCCTGGGAACATGTATGAGGTTTCATGGTGGAAACCTGTGGCTTGGTAACATGACTGAGGTTTGTTACTGGAACCCTGTTCCCTGGGAACATGACTGAGGTTTGATTCTGGACACTTTTGTCCTGGGAACATGACTATGGTTTTTTTGTGGAACCATGGGTCCTGCAAACATGACTGAGATTTGATTCTGGAACCATGTGTCCTGGGAATATGACTGAGGTTTGATTCTGGAAATCTGTGGCCTGGGAACTTGATTGAGGTTTGATGGCAGAAACCTGTGGACTGGCCACATGACAGAGGTTTGATTGTAGAACCCTGTGCCCTGGAAACATGACTGTGGCCTGGTACTGGAAACTCATGGCCTAGGAATTTGACAATGGTTTGATTCTGGAACCCTATGGCCTGGGAACATGACTGAGGTTTGATTCTGGAAACCTGTGGCCTGGGAACATGACATCTGTTTAGATTGTGGAATACTGGGCCCTGGGAACCTGACTGAGTCTTGGTTCTGGAACCCTGTGGACTGGGAACATGACTGAGGTTTTATTCTGGAATCCTGTGGCCTGGGAGCATGACATCAGTGGATTCTGGAACCCTGTGGCCTTGGAACATGAGAACGGTTTGATTCTGGAACCCTGTGGCCTGGGAACATGTCTGAGGTTTCATGGTGGAAACCTGTGGCTTGGCAACATGACATCTGTTTAGATTGTGGAATACTGGGCCCTGGGAACCTGACTGAGACTTGGTTGTAGAACCCTGTGGACTGGGAACATGACTGAGGTTTTATTCTGGAATCAGGTGGCCTGGGAACATGACATCAGTGGATTCTGGAACCCTGTGGCCGGGGAACATGACTGAGGCGTGATTCTGCAAAACTGTGGCCTGGGAATATGACTGAGGTTTGATGGTAGAAATCTGTGGACTGGCAACATGACTGAGGTTTGATTGTAGAACCCTGTGCCCTGGAAACATGACTGCGACCTGATACTTGAAACCCATGGCCTGGGAACTTGACATTGGTTTGATTCTGGAACCCTGTGTCCAGGAACAAGACTGAGGCGTGATTCTGGAATCCTGTGGCCTGGGAACATGACATCTGTTTAGATTGTGGAATACTGGGCCCTGGGAACCTGACTGAGTCTTGGTTCTGGAACCCTGTGGACTGGGAACATGAGAACGGTTTGATTCTGGAACCCTGTGGCCTGGGAACATGTCTGAGGTTTGATGGTGGAAACCTGTGGCTTGGCAACATGACTGAGGTTTGTTACTGGAACCCTGTTCCCTGGGAACATGACTGAGGTTTGATTCTGGACAGCTTTGTCCTGGGAACATGACTGTGCTTTGATTGTGGAACCATGGGTCCTGCAAACATGACTGAGGTTTGATTCTGGAACCATGTGTCCTGGGAATATGAGTGAGGTTTGATTCTGGAAATCTGTGGCCTGGGAACTTGAATGAGGTTTGATGGCAGAAACCTGTGGACTGGCCACATGACAGAGGTTTGATTGTAGAACCCTGTGCCCTGGAAACATGACTGTGGCCTGGTACTGGAAAACCATGGCCTAGGAATTTGACATTGGTTGATTCTGGAAACCTGTGGCCTGAGAACATGACTGAGGCCTGATTCTGGAAACCTGTGGCCTGGGAACATGACTTCTGTTTAGACTGTGGAATACTGGGCCCTGGGAACCTGACTGAGTCTTGGTTCTGGAACCCTGTGGACTTGGAACATGACTGAGGTTTTATTCTGGAATTCTGTGGCCTGGGATCATGACATCAGTGGATTCTGGAACCCTGTGGCCTGGGAACATGACTGAGGCGTTATTCTGGAAAACTGTGGCCTGGGAACTTGACTGAGGATTGATGGTAGAAATCTGTGGACTGGCAACATGACTGAGGTTTGATTGTAGAACCCTGTGCCCTGGAAACATGACTGCGACCTGATATTTGAAACCCATGGCCTGGGAACTTGACATTGGTTTGATTCTGGAACCATGTGGCCAGGAACAAGACTGAGGCGTGATTCTGGAATCCTGTGGCCTGGGAACATGATATCTGTTTAGATTGTGGAATACTGTGCCCTGGGAACATGACTGAGGCTTGGTTCTGGAACCCTGTGGACTGTGAACATGACTGAGGTTTTATTCTGGAATCCTGTGGCCTGGGAACATGACATCAGTGGATTCTGGAACCCTGTGGCCTGGGAACATGAGAACGGCTTGATTCTGGAACACTGTGGCCTGGGAACATGTATGAGGTTTCATGGTGGAAACCTGTGGCTTGGTAACATGACTGAGGTTTGTTACTGGAACCCTGTTCCCTGGGAACATGACTGAGGTTTGATTCTGGACACTTTTGTCCTGGGAACATGACTGTGTTTTTTTTGTGGAACCATGGGTCCTGCAAACATGACTGAGGTTTGATTCTGGAACCATGTGTCCTGGGAATATGACTGAGGTTTGATTCTGGAAATCTGTGGCCTGGGAATTTCACTGAGGTTTGATGGCAGAAACCTGTGGACTGGCAACATGACTGAGGTTTGATTGTAGAACCCTGTGCCCTGGAAACATGACTGTGGCCTGGTACTGGAAAACCATGGCCTAGGAATTTGACATTGGTTTGATTCTGGAACCCTTTGGCCTGGGAACATGACTGAGTCTTGGTTCTGGAACCCTGTGGACTGAGAACATGACTGAGGTTTGATTGTAGAACCCTGTGCCCTGGAAACATGACTGTGGCCTGGTACTGGAAACCCATGGCCTAGGAATTTGACAATGGTTTGATTCTGGAACCCTATGGCCTGGGAACATGACTGAGGTTTGATTCTGGAAACCTGTGGCATGGGAACATGACATCTGTTTAGATTGTGGAATACTGGGCCCTGGGAACCTGACTGAGTCTTGGTTCTGGAACCCTGTGGACTGGGAACATGACTGAGGTTTTATTCTGGAATCCTGTGGCCTGGGAGCATGACATCAGTGGTTTCTGGAACCCTGTGGCCTTGGAACATGAGAACGGTTTGATTCTGGAACCCTGTGGCCTGGGAACATGTCTGAGGTTTCATGGTGGAAACCTGTGGCTTGGCAACATGACATCTGTTTAGATTGTGGAATACTGGGCCCTGGGAACCTGACTGAGACTTGGTTCTAGAACCCTGTGGACTGGGAACATGACTGAGGTTTTATTCTGGAGTCAGGTGGCCTGGGAACATGACATCAGTGGATTCTGGAACCCTGTGGCCGGGAAACATGACTGAGGCGTGATTCTGGAAAACTGTGGCCTGGGAATATGACTGAGGTTTGATTCTGGAAATCTGTGGCCTGGGAACTTGACTGAGGTTTGATGGCAGAAACCTGTGGACTGGCCACATGACAGAGGTTTGATTGTAGAACCCTGTGCCCTGGAAACATGACTGTGGCCTGGTACTGGAAAACCATGGCCTAGGAATTTGACATTGGTTTGATTCTGGAACCCTGTGGCCTGAGAAGATGACTGAGGCGTGATTCTGGAAACCTGTGGCCTGGGAACATGACATCTGTTTAGATTGTGGAATACTGAGCCCTGGGAACCTGACTGAGTCTTGGTTCTGGAACCCTGTGGACTTGGAACATGACTGAGGATTTATTCTGGAATCCTGTGGCCTGGGCACATGACATCAGTGGATTCTGGAACCCTGTGGCCTGGGAACATGACTGAGGCGTTATTCTGGAAAACTGTGGCCTGGGAACTTGACTGAGGATTGATGGTAGAAATCTGTGGACTGGCAACATGACTGAGGTTTGATTGTAGAACCCTGTGCCCTGGAAACCTGACTGCGACCTGATACTTGAAACCCATGGCCTGGGAACTTGACATTGGTTTGATTCTGGAACCCTGTGTCCAGGAACAAGACTGAGGCGTGATTCTGGAATCCTGTGGCCTGGGAACATGACATGTGTTTAGATTGTGGAATACTGGGCCCTGGGAACCTGACTGAAACTTGGTTCTGGAACCCTGTGGACTGGGAACATGAGAACGGTTTGATTCTGGAACCCTGTGTCCTGGGAACATGTCTGAGGTTTGATGGTGGAAACCTGTGGCTTGGCAACATGACTGAGGTTTGTTACTGGAACCCTGTTCCCTGGGAACATGACTGAGGTTTGATTCTGGACAGCTTTGTCCTGGGAACATGACTGTGCTTTGATTGTGGAACCATGGGTCCTGCAAACATGACTGAGGTTTGATTCTGGAACCATGTGTCCTGGGAATATGACTGAGGTTTGATTCTGGAAATCTGTGGCCTGGGAACTTGACTGAGGTTTGATGGCAGAAACCTGTGGACTGGCCACATGACAGAGGTTTGATTGTAGAACCCTGTGCCCTGGAAACATGACTGTGGCCTTGTACTGGAAAACCATGGCCTAGGAATTTGACATTGGTTTGATTCTGGAACCCTGTGGCCAGGAACAAGACTGAGGCGTGATTCTGGAATCCTGTGGCCTGGGAACATGATATCTGTTTAGATTGTGGAATACTGTGCCCTGGGAACATGACTGAGGCTTGGTTCTGGAACCCTGTGGACTGTGAACATGACTGAGGTTTTATTCTGCAATCCTGTGGCCTGGGAACATGACATCAGTGGATTCTGGAACCCTGTGGCCTAGGAACATGAGAACGGCTTGATTCTGGAACACTGTGGCCTGGGAACATGACTGAGGCTTGGTTCTGGAACCCTGTGGACTGGGAACATGACTGAGGTTTTATTCTGGAATCAGGTGGCCTGGGAACATGACATCAGTGGATTCTGGAACCCTGTGGCCGGGGAACATGACTGAGGCGTGATTCTGGAAAACTGTGGCCTGGGAATATGACTGAGGTTTGATTCTGGAAATCTGTGGCCTGGGAACTTGACTGAGGTTTGATGGCAGAAACCTGTGGACTGGACACATGACAGAGGTTTGATTGTAGAACCCTGTGCCCTGGAAACTTGACTGTGGCCTGGTACTGGAAAACCATGGCCTAGGAATTTGACATTGGTTTGATTCTGGAACCCTGTGGCCTGAGAACATGACTGAGGCCTGATTCTGGAAACCTGTGGCCTGGGAACATGACATTTGTTTAGACTGTGGAATACTGGGCCCTGGGAACCTGACTGAGTCTTGGTTCTGGAACCCTGTGGACTTGGAACATGACTGAGGTTTTATTCTGGAATTCTGTGGCCTGGGAACATGACATCAGTGGATTCTGGAACCCTGTGGCCTGGGAACATGACTGAGGCGTTATTCTGGAAAACTGTGGCCTGGGAACTTGACTGAGGATTGATGGTAGAAATCTGTGGACTGGCAACATGACTGAGGTTTGATTGTAGAACCCTGTGCCCTGGAAACATGACTGCGACCTGATATTTGAAACCCATGGCCTGGGAACTTGACATTGGTTTGATTCTGGAACCATGTGTCCAGGAACAAGACTGAGGCGTGATTCTGTAATCCTGTGGCCTGGGAACATGATATCTGTTTAGATTGTGGAATACTGTGCCCTGGGAACATGACTGAGGCTTGGTTCTGGAACCCTGTGGACTGTGAACATGACTGAGGTTTTATTCTGGAATCCTGTGGCCTGGGAACATGACATCAGTGGATTCTGGAACCCTGTGGCCTGGGAACATGAGAACGGCTTGATTCTGGAACACTGTGGCCTGGGAACATGTATGAGGTTTCATGGTGGAAACCTGTGGCTTGGTAACATGACTGAGGTTTGTTACTGGAACCCTGTTCCCTGGGAACATGACTGAGGTTTGATTCTGGACAGCTTTGTCCTGGGAACATGACTGTGCTTTGATTGTGGAACCATGGGTCCTGCAAACATGACTGAGGTTTGATTCTGGAACCATGTGTCCTGGGAATATGACTGAGGTTGGATTCTGGAAATCTGTGGCCTGGGAACTTGACTGAGGTTTGATGGCAGAAACCTGTGGACTGGCAACATGACTGAGGTTTGATTGTAGAACCCTGTGCCCTGGAAACATGACTTTGGCCTGGTACTGGAAAACCATGGCCTAGGAATTTGACATTGGTTTGATTCTGGAACCCTTTGGCCTGGGAACATGACTGAGTCTTGGTTCTGGAACCCTGTGGACTGGGAACATGACTGAGGTTTTATTCTGGAATCCTGTGGCATGGGAGCATGACATCAGTGGATTCTGGAACCCTGTGGCCTTGGAACATGAGAACCGTTTGATTCTGGAACCCTGTGGCCTGGGAACATGTCTGAGGTTTCATGGTGGAAACCTGTGGCCTGGGAACATGATATCTGTTTAGATTGTGGAATACTGGGCCCTGGGAACCTGACTGAGTCTTGGTTCTGGAACCCTGTGGACTTGGAACATGACTGAGGTTTTATTCTGGAATCCTGTGGCCTGGGAACATGACATCAGTGGATTCTGGAACCCTGTGGCCTGGGAACATGACTGAGGCGTTATTCTGGAAAACTGTGGCCTCGGAACTTAACTGAGGATTGATGGTAGAAATCTGTGGACTGGCAACATGACTGAGGTTTGATTGTAGAACCCTGTGCCCTGGAAACATGACTGCGACCTGATATTTGAAACCCATGGCCTGGGAACTTGACATTGGTTTGATTCTGGAACCATGTGGCCAGGAACAAGACTGAGGCGTGATTCTGGAATCCTGTGGCCTGGGAACATGATATCTGTTTAGATTGTGGAATACTGTGCCCTGGGAACATGACTGAGGCTTGGTTCTAAACCCTGTGGACTGTGAACATGACTGAGGTTTTATTCTGGAATCCTGTGGCCTGGGAACATGACATCAGTGGATTCTGGAACCCTGTGGCCTGGGAACATGAGAACGACTTGATTCTGGAACACTGTGGCCTGGGAACATGTATGAGGTTTCATGGTGGAAACCTGTGGCTTGGTAACATGACTGAGGTTTGTTACTGGAACCCTGTTCCCTGGGAACATGACTGAGGTTTGATTCTGGACACTTTTGTCCTGGGAACATGACTGTGTTTTTTTTGTGGAACCATGGGTCCTGCAAACATGACTGAGATTTGATTCTGGAACCATGTGTCCTGGGAATATGACTGAGGTTTGATTCTGGAAATCTGTGGCCTGGGAACTTGATTGAGGTTTGATGGCAGAAACCTGTGGACTGGCCACATGACAGAGGTTTGATTGTAGAACCCTGTGCCCTGGAAACATGACTGTGGCCTGGTACTGGAAACCCATGGCCTAGGAATTTGACAATGGTTTGATTCTGGAACCCTATGGCCTGGGAACATGACTGAGGTTTGATTTTGGAAACCTGTGGCCTGGGAACATGACATCTGTTTAGATTGTGGAATACTGGGCCCTGGGAACCTGACTGAGTCTTGGTTCTGGAACCCTGTGGACTGGGAACATGACTGAGGTTTTATTCTGGAATCCTGTGGCCTGGGAGCATGACATCAGTGGTTTCTGGAACCCTGTGGCCTTGGAACATGAGAACGGTTTGATTCTGGAACCCTGTGGCCTGGGAACATGTCTGAGGTTTCATGGTGGAAACCTGTGGCTTGGCAACATGACATCTGTATAGATTGTGGAATACTGGGCCCTGGGAACCTGACTGAGACTTGGTTCTGGAACCCTGTGGACTGGGAACATGACTGAGGTTTTATTCTGGAATCAGGTGGCCTGGGAACATGACATCAGTGGATTCTGGAACCCTGTGGCCGCGGAACATGACTGAGGCGTGATTCTGGAAAACTGTGGCCTGGGAATATGACTGAGGTTTGATTCTGGAAATCTGTGGCCTGGGAACTTGACTGAGGTTTGATGGCAGAAACCTGTGGACTGGCCACATGACAGAGGTTTGATTGTAGAACCCTGTGCCCTGGAAACATGACTGTGGCCTGGTACTGGAAACCCATGGCCTAGGAATTTGACATTGGTTTGATTCTGGAACCCTGTGGCCTGAGAACATGACTGAGGCGTGATTCTGGAAACCTGTGGCATGGGAACATGACATCTGTTTAGATTGTGGAATACTGGGCCCTGGGAACCTGACTGAGTCTTGGTTCTGGAACCCTGTGGACTGGGAACATGACTGAGGTTTTATTCTGGAATCCTGTGGCCTGGGAACATGACTGAGGCTTGGTTCTAAACCCTGTGGACTGTGAACATGACTGAGGTTTTATTCTGGAATCCTGTGGCCTGGGAACATGACATCAGTGGATTCTGGAACCCTGTGGCCTGGGAACATGAGAACGGCTTGATTCTGGAACACTGTGGCCTGGGAACATGTATGAGGTTTCATGGTGGAAACCTGTGGCTTGGTAACATGACTGAGGTTTGTTACTGGAACCCTGTTCCCTGGGAACATGACTGAGGTTTGATTCTGGACAGCTTTGTCCTGGGAACATGACTGTGCTTTGATTGTGGAACCATGGGTCCTGCAAACATGACTGAGGTTTGATTCTGGAACCATGTGTCCTGGGAATATGACTGAGGTTGGATTCTGGAAATCTGTGGCCTGGGAACTTGACTGAGGTTTGATGGCAGAAACCTGTGGACTGGCAACATGACTGAGGTTTGATTGTAGAACCCTGTGCCCTGGAAACATGACTTTGGCCTGGTACTGGAAAACCATGGCCTAGGAATTTGACATTGGTTTGATTCTGGAACCCTTTGGCCTGGGAACATGACTGAGTCTTGGTTCTGGAACCCTGTGGACTGGGAACATGACTGAGGTTTTATTCTGGAATCCTGTGGCATGGGAGCATGACATCAGTGGATTCTGGAACCCTGTGGCCTTGGAACATGAGAACCGTTTGATTCTGGAACCCTGTGGCCTGGGAACATGTCTGAGGTTTCATGGTGGAAACCTGTGGCCTGGGAACATGATATCTGTTTAGATTGTGGAATACTGGGCCCTGGGAACCTGACTGAGTCTTGGTTCTGGAACCCTGTGGACTTGGAACATGACTGAGGTTTTATTCTGGAATCCTGTGGCCTGGGAACATGACATCAGTGGATTCTGGAACCCTGTGGCCTGGGAACATGACTGAGGCGTTATTCTGGAAAACTGTGGCCTCGGAACTTAACTGAGGATTGATGGTAGAAATCTGTGGACTGGCAACATGACTGAGGTTTGATTGTAGAACCCTGTGCCCTGGAAACATGACTGCGACCTGATATTTGAAACCCATGGCCTGGGAACTTGACATTGGTTTGATTCTGGAACCATGTGGCCAGGAACAAGACTGAGGCGTGATTCTGGAATCCTGTGGCCTGGGAACATGATATCTGTTTAGATTGTGGAATACTGTGCCCTGGGAACATGACTGAGGCTTGGTTCTAAACCCTGTGGACTGTGAACATGACTGAGGTTTTATTCTGGAATCCTGTGGCCTGGGAACATGACATCAGTGGATTCTGGAACCCTGTGGCCTGGGAACATGAGAACGACTTGATTCTGGAACACTGTGGCCTGGGAACATGTATGAGGTTTCATGGTGGAAACCTGTGGCTTGGTAACATGACTGAGGTTTGTTACTGGAACCCTGTTCCCTGGGAACATGACTGAGGTTTGATTCTGGACACTTTTGTCCTGGGAACATGACTGTGGTTTTTTTGTGGAACCATGGGTCCTGCAAACATGACTGAGATTTGATTCTGGAACCATGTGTCCTGGGAATATGACTGAGGTTTGATTCTGGAAATCTGTGGCCTGGGAACTTGATTGAGGTTTGATGGCAGAAACCTGTGGACTGGCCACATGACAGAGGTTTGATTGTAGAACCCTGTGCCCTGGAAACATGACTGTGGCCTGGTACTGGAAACCCATGGCCTAGGAATTTGACAATGGTTTGATTCTGGAACCCTATGGCCTGGGAACATGACTGAGGTTTGATTTTGGAAACCTGTGGCCTGGGAACATGACATCTGTTTAGATTGTGGAATACTGGGCCCTGGGAACCTGACTGAGTCTTGGTTCTGGAACCCTGTGGACTGGGAACATGACTGAGGTTTTATTCTGGAATCCTGTGGCCTGGGAGCATGACATCAGTGGTTTCTGGAACCCTGTGGCCTTGGAACATGAGAACGGTTTGATTCTGGAACCCTGTGGCCTGGGAACATGTCTGAGGTTTCATGGTGGAAACCTGTGGCTTGGCAACATGACATCTGTATAGATTGTGGAATACTGGGCCCTGGGAACCTGACTGAGACTTGGTTCTGGAACCCTGTGGACTGGGAACATGACTGAGGTTTTATTCTGGAATCAGGTGGCCTGGGAACATGACATCAGTGGATTCTGGAACCCTGTGGCCGCGGAACATGACTGAGGCGTGATTCTGGAAAACTGTGGCCTGGGAATATGACTGAGGTTTGATTCTGGAAATCTGTGGCCTGGGAACTTGACTGAGGTTTGATGGCAGAAACCTGTGGACTGGCCACATGACAGAGGTTTGATTGTAGAACCCTGTGCCCTGGAAACATGACTGTGGCCTGGTACTGGAAACCCATGGCCTAGGAATTTGACATTGGTTTGATTCTGGAACCCTGTGGCCTGAGAACATGACTGAGGCGTGATTCTGGAAACCTGTGGCATGGGAACATGACATCTGTTTAGATTGTGGAATACTGGGCCCTGGGAACCTGACTGAGTCTTGGTTCTGGAACCCTGTGGACTTGGAACATTACTGAGGATTTATTCTGGAATCCTGTGGCCTGGGAACATGACATCAGTGGATTCTGGAACCCTGTGGCCTGGGAACCTGACTGAGGCATTATTCTGGAAAACTGTGGCCTGGGAACTTGACTGAGGATTGATGGTAGAAATCTGTGGACTGGCAACATGACTGAGGTTTGATTGTAGAACCCTGTGCCCTGGAAACCTGACTGCGACCTGATACTTGAAACCCATGGCCTGGGAACTTGACATTGGTTTGATTCTGGAACCCTGTGTCCAGGAACAAGACTGAGGCGTGTTTCTGGAATCCTGTGGCCTGGGAACATGACATCTGTTTAGATTGTGGAATACTGGGCCCTGGGAACCTGACTGAGTCTTGGTTCTGGAACCCTGTGGACTGGGAACATGAGAACGGTTTGATTCTGGAACCCTGTGGCCTGGGAACATGTCTGAGGTTTGATGGTGGAAACCTGTGGCTTGGCAACATGACTGAGGTTTGTTACTGGAACCCTGTTCCCTGGGAACATGACTGAGGTTTGATTCTGGACAGCTTTGTCCTGGGAACATGACTGTGCTTTGATTGTGGAACCATGGGTCCTGCAAACATGACTGAGGTTTGATTCTGGAACCATGTGTCCTGGGAATATGACTGAGGTTTGATTCTGGAAATCTGTGGCCTGGGAACTTGACTGAGGTTTGATGGCAGAAACCTGTGGACTGGCCACATGACAGAGGTTTGATTGTAGAACCCTGTGCCCTGGAAACATGACTGTGGCCTGGTACTGGAAAACCATGGCCTAGGAATTTGACATTGGTTTGATTCTGGAACCCTGTGACCTGAGAACATGACTGAGGCCTGATTCTGGAAACCTGTGGCCTGGGAACATGACATCTGTTTAGACTGTGGAATACTGGGCCCTGGGAACCTGACTGAGTCTTGGTTCTGGAACCCTGTGGACTGGGAACATGACTGAGGTTTTATTCTGGAATCCTGTGGCCTGGGAGCATGACATCAGTGGATTCTGGAACCCTGTGGCCTTGGAACATGAGAACGGTTTGATTCTGGAACCCTGTGGCCTGGGAACATGACTGAGGCGTTATTCTGGAAAACTGTGGCCTGGGAACTTGACTGAGGATTGATGGTAGAAATCTGTGGACTGGCAACATGACTGAGGTTTGATTGTAGAACCCTGTGCCCTGGAAACATGACTGCGACCTGATACTTGAAACCCATGGCCTGGGAACTTGACATTGGTTTGATTCTGGAACCATGTGGACAGGAACAAGACTGAGGCGTGATTCTGGAATCCTGTGGCCTGGGAACATGATATCTGTTTAGATTGTGGAATACTGTGCCCTGGGAACATGACTGAGGCTTGGTTCTGGAACCCTGTGGACTGTGAACATGACTGAGGTTTTATTCTGGAATCCTGTGGCCTGGGAACATGACATCAGTGGATTCTGGAACCCTGTGGCCTGGGAACATGAGAACGGCTTGATTCTGGAACACTGTGGCCTGGGAACATGTATGAGGTTTCATGGTGGAAACCTGTGGCTTGGTAACATGACTGAGGTTTGTTACTGGAACCCTGTTCCCTGGGAACATGACTGAGGTTTGATTCTGGACACTTTTGTCCTGGGAACATGACTATGGTTTTTTTGTGGAACCATGGGTCCTGCAAACATGACTGAGATTTGATTCTGGAACCATGTGTCCTGGGAATATGACTGAGGTTTGATTCTGGAAATCTGTGGCCTGGGAACTTGATTGAGGTTTAATGGCAGAAACCTGTGGACTGGCCACATGACAGAGGTTTGATTGTAGAACCCTGTGCCCTGGAAACATGACTGTGGCCTGGTACTGGAAACTCATGGCCTAGGAATTTGACAATGGTTTGATTCTGGAACCCTATGGCCTGGGAACATGACTGAGGTTTGATTCTGGAAACCTGTGGCCTGGGACCATGACATCTGTTTAGATTGTGGAATACTGGGCCCTGGGAACCTGACTGAGTCTTGGTTCTGGAACCCTGTGGACTGGGAACATGACTGAGGTTTTATTCTGGAATCCTGTGGCCTGGGAGCATGACATCAGTGGATTCTGGAACCCTGTGGCCTTGGAACATGAGAACGGTTTGATTCTGGAACCCTGTGGCCTGGGAACATGTCTGAGGTTTCATGGTGGAAACCTGTGGCTTGGCAACATGACATCTGTTTAGATTGTGGAATACTGGGCCCTGGGAACCTGACTGAGACTTGGTTCTGGGACCCTGTGGACTGGGAACATGACTGAGGTTTTATTCTGGAATCAGGTGGCCTGGGAACATGACATCAGTGGATTCTGGAACCCTGTGGCCGGGGAACATGACTGAGGCGTGATTCTGGAAAACTGTGGCCTGGGAATATGACTGAGGTTTGATTCTGGAAATCTGTGGCCTGGGAACTTGACTGAGGTTTGATGGCAGAAACCTGTGGACTGGCCACATGACAGAGGTTTGATTGTAGAACCCTGTGCCCTGGAAACATGACTGTGGCCTGGTACTGGAAAACCATGGCCTAGGAATTTGACATTGGTTTGATTCTGGAACCCTGTGGCCTGAGAACATGACTGAGGCCTGATTCTGGAAACCTGTGGCCTGGGAACATGACATCTGTTTAGACTGTGGAATACTGGGCCCTGGGAACCTGACTGAGTCTTGGTTCTGGAACCCTGTGGACTTGGAACATGACTGAGGTTTTATTCTGGAATTCTGTGGCCTGGGAACATGACATCAGTGGATTCTGGAACCCTGTGGCCTGGGAACATGACTGAGGCGTTATTCTGGAAAACTGTGGCCTGGGAACTTGACTGAGGATTGATGGTAGAAATCTGTGGACTGGCAACATGACTGAGGTTTGATTGTAGAACCCTGTGCCCTGGAAACATGACTGCGACCTGATATTTGAAACCCATGGCCTGGGAACTTGACATTGGTTTGATTCTGGAACCATGTGGCCAGGAACAAGACTGAGGCGTGATTCTGGAATCCTGTGGCCTGGGAACATGATATCTGTTTAGATTGTGGAATACTGTGCCCTGGGAACATGACTGAGGCTTGGTTCTGGAACCCTGTGGACTGTGAACATGACTGAGGTTTTATTCTGGAATCCTGTGGCCTGGGAACATGACATCAGTGGATTCTGGAACCCTGTGGCCTGGGAACATGAGAACGGCTTGATTCTGGAACACTGTGGCCTGGGAACATGTATGAGGTTTCATGGTGGAAACCTGTGGCTTGGTAACATGACTGAGGTTTGTTACTGGAACCCTGTTCCCTGGGAACATGACTGAGGTTTGATTCTGGACAGCTTTGTCCTGGGAACATGACTGTGCTTTGATTGTGGAACCATGGGTCCTGCAAACATGACTGAGGTTTGATTCTGGAACCATGTGTCCTGGGAATATGACTGAGGTTTGATTCTGGAAATCTGTGGCCTGGGAACTTCACTGAGGTTTGATGGCAGAAACCTGTGGACTGGCAACATGACTGAAGTTTTCTTGTAGAACCCTGTGCCCTGGAAACATGACTGTGGCCTGGTACTGGAAAACCATGGCCTAGGAATTTGACATTGTTTTGATTCTGGAACCCTGTGGCCTGGGAACATGACTGAGTCTTGGTTCAGGAACCCTGTGGACTGGGAACATGACTGAGGTTTTATTCTGGAATCCTGTGGCATGGGAGCATGACATCAGTGGATTCTGGAACCCTGTGGCCTTGGAACATGAGAACCGTTGGATTCTGGAACCCTGTGGCCTGGGAACATGTCTGAGGTTTCATGGTGGAAACCTGTGGCCTGGGAACATGATATCTGTTTAGATTGTGGAATACTGGGCCCTGGGAACCTGACTGAGTCTTGGTTCTGGAACCCTGTGGACTTGGAACATGACTGAGGTTTTATTCTGGAATCCTGTGGCCTGGGAACATGACATCAGTGGATTCTGGAATCCTGTGGCCTGGGAACATGACTGAGGCGTAATTCTGGAAAACTGTGGCCTGGGAACTTGACTGAGGATTGATGGTAGAAATCTGTGGACTGGCAACATGACTGAGGTTTGATTGTAGAACCCTGTGCCCTGGAAACATGACTGCGACCTGATACTTGAAACCCATGGCCTGGGAACTTGACATTGGTTTGATTCTGGAACCCTGTGTCCAGGAACAAGACTGAGGCGTGATTCTGGAATCCTGTGGCCTGGGAACATGACATCTGTTTAGATTGTGGAATACTGGGCCCTGGGAACCTGACTGAGTCTTGGTTCTGGAACCCTGTGGACTGGGAACATGAGAACGGTTTGATTCTGGAAAACTGTGGCCTGGGAACATGTCTGAGGTTTGATGGTGGAAACCTGTGGCTTGGCAACATGACTGAGGTTTGTTACTGGAACCCTGTTCCCTGGGTACATGACTGAGGTTTGATTCTGGACAGCTTTGTCCTGGGAACATGACTGTGCTTTGATTGTGGAACCATGGGTCCTGCAAACATGACTGAGGTTTGATTCTGGAACCATGTGTCCTGGGAATATGACTGAGGTTTGATTCTGGAAATCTGTGGCCTGGGAACTTGAATGAGGTTTGATGGCAGAAACCTGTGGACTGGCCACATGACAGAGGTTTGATTGTAGAACCCTGTGCCCTGGAAACATGACTGTGGCCTGGTACTGGAAAACCATGGCCTAGGAATTTGACATTGGTTTGATTCTAGAAACCTGTGGCCTGAGAACATTACTGAGGCCTGATTCTGGAAACCTGTGGCCTGGGAATATGACATCTGTTTAGACTGTGGAATACTGGGCCCTGGGAACCTGACTGAGTCTTGGTTCTGGAACCCTGTGGACTTGGAACATGACTGAGGTTTTATTCTGGAATTCTGTGGCCTGGGAACATGACATCAGTGGATTCTGGAACCCTGTGGCCTGAGAACATGACTGAGGCGTTATTCTGGAAAACTGTGGCCTGGGAACTTGACTGAGGATTGATGGTAGAAATCTGTGGACTGGCAACATGACTGAGGTTTGATTGTAGAACCCTGTGCCCTGGAAACATGACTGCGATCTGATATTTGAAACCCATGGCCTGGGAACTTGACATTGGTTTGATTCTGGAACCATGTGGCCAGGAACAAGACTGAGGCGTGATTCTGGAATCCTGTGGCCTGGGAACATGATATCTGTTTAGATTGTGGAATACTGTGCCCTGGGAACATGACTGAGGCTTGGTTCTGGAACCCTGTGGACTGTGAACATGACTGAGGTTTTATTCTGGAATCCTGTGGCCTGGGAACATGACATCAGTGGATTCTGGAACCCTGTGGCCTGGGAACATGAGAACGGCTTGATTCTGGAACACTGTGGCCTGGGAACATGTATGAGGTTTCATGGTGGAAACCTGTGGCTTGGTAACATGACTGAGGTTTGTTACTGGAACCCTGTTCCCTGGGAACATGACTGAGGTTTGATTCTGGACACTTTTGTCCTGGGAACATGACTATGGTTTTTTTGTGGAACCATGGGTCCTGCAAACATGACTGAGATTTGATTCTGGAACCATGTGTCCTGGGAATATGACTGAGGTTTGATTCTGGAAATCTGTGGCCTGGGAACTTGATTGAGGTTTGATGGCAGAAACCTGTGGACTGGCCACATGACAGAGGTTTGATTGTAGAACCCTGTGCCCTGGAAACATGACTGTGGCCTGGTACTGGAAACTCATGGCCTAGGAATTTGACAATGGTTTGATTCTGGAACCCTATGGCCTGGGAACATGACTGAGGTTTGATTCTGGAAACCTGTGGCCTGGGAACATGACATCTGTTTAGATTGTGGAATACTGGGCCCTGGGAACCTGACTGAGTCTTGGTTCTGGAACCCTGTGGACTGGGAACATGACTGAGGTTTTATTCTGGAATCCTGTGGCCTGGGAGCATGACATCAGTGGATTCTGGAACCCTGTGGCCTTGGAACATGAGAACGGTTTGATTCTGGAACCCTGTGGCCTGGGAACATGTCTGAGGTTTCATGGTGGAAACCTGTGGCTTGGCAACATGACATCTGTTTAGATTGTGGAATACTGGGCCCTGGGAACCTGACTGAGACTTGGTTGTAGAACCCTGTGGACTGGGAACATGTCTGAGGTTTTATTCTGGAATCAGGTGGCCTGGGAACATGACATCAGTGGATTCTGGAACCCTGTGGCCGGGGAACATGACTGAGGCGTGATTCTGCAAAACTGTGGCCTGGGAATATGACTGAGGTTTGATGGTAGAAATCTGTGGACTGGCAACATGACTGAGGTTTGATTGTAGAACCCTGTGCCCTGGAAACATGACTGCGACCTGATACTTGAAACCCATGGCCTGGGAACTTGACATTGGTTTGATTCTGGAACCCTGTGTCCAGGAACAAGACTGAGGCGTGATTCTGGAATCCTGTGGCCTGGGAACATGACATCTGTTTAGATTGTGGAATACTGGGCCCTGGGAACCTGACTGAGTCTTGGTTCTGGAACCCTGTGGACTGGGAACATGAGAACGGTTTGATTCTGGAACCCTGTGGCCTGGGAACATGTCTGAGGTTTGATGGTGGAAACCTGTGGCTTGGCAACATGACTGAGGTTTGTTACTGGAACCCTGTTCCCTGGGAACATGACTGAGGTTTGATTCTGGACAGCTTTGTCCTGGGAACATGACTGTGCTTTGATTGTGGAACCATGGGTCCTGCAAACATGACTGAGGTTTGATTCTGGAACCATGTGTCCTGGGAATATGAGTGAGGTTTGATTCTGGAAATCTGTGGCCTGGGAACTTGAATGAGGTTTGATGGCAGAAACCTGTGGACTGGCCACATGACAGAGGTTTGATTGTAGAACCCTGTGCCCTGGAAACATGACTGTGGCCTGGTACTGGAAAACCATGGCCTAGGAATTTGACATTGGTTGATTCTGGAAACCTGTGGCCTGAGAACATGACTGAGGCCTGATTCTGGAAACCTGTGGCCTGGGAACATGACTTCTGTTTAGACTGTGGAATACTGGGCCCTGGGAACCTGACTGAGTCTTGGTTCTGGAACCCTGTGGACTTGGAACATGACTGAGGTTTTATTCTGGAATTCTGTGGCCTGGGATCATGACATCAGTGGATTCTGGAACCCTGTGGCCTGGGAACATGACTGAGGCGTTATTCTGGAAAACTGTGGCCTGGGAACTTGACTGAGGATTGATGGTAGAAATCTGTGGACTGGCAACATGACTGAGGTTTGATTGTAGAACCCTGTGCCCTGGAAACATGACTGCGACCTGATATTTGAAACCCATGGCCTGGGAACTTGACATTGGTTTGATTCTGGAACCATGTGGCCAGGAACAAGACTGAGGCGTGATTCTGGAATCCTGTGGCCTGGGAACATGATATCTGTTTAGATTGTGGAATACTGTGCCCTGGGAACATGACTGAGGCTTGGTTCTGGAACCCTGTGGACTGTGAACATGACTGAGGTTTTATTCTGGAATCCTGTGGCCTGGGAACATGACATCAGTGGATTCTGGAACCCTGTGGCCTGGGAACATGAGAACGGCTTGATTCTGGAACACTGTGGCCTGGGAACATGTATGAGGTTTCATGGTGGAAACCTGTGGCTTGGTAACATGACTGAGGTTTGTTACTGGAACCCTGTTCCCTGGGAACATGACTGAGGTTTGATTCTGGACACTTTTGTCCTGGGAACATGACTGTGTTTTTTTTGTGGAACCATGGGTCCTGCAAACATGACTGAGGTTTGATTCTGGAACCATGTGTCCTGGGAATATGACTGAGGTTTGATTCTGGAAATCTGTGGCCTGGGAATTTCACTGAGGTTTGATGGCAGAAACCTGTGGACTGGCAACATGACTGAGGTTTGATTGTAGAACCCTGTGCCCTGGAAACATGACTGTGGCCTGGTACTGGAAAACCATGGCCTAGGAATTTGACATTGGTTTGATTCTGGAACCCTTTGGCCTGGGAACATGACTGAGTCTTGGTTCTGGAATCCTGTGGACTGAGAACATGACTGAGGTTTGATTGTAGAACCCTGTGCCCTGGAAACATGACTGTGGCCTGGTACTGGAAACCCATGGCCTAGGAATTTGACAATGGTTTGATTCTGGAACCCTATGGCCTGGGAACATGACTGAGGTTTGATTCTGGAAACCTGTGGCATGGGAACATGACATCTGTTTAGATTGTGGAATACTGGGCCCTGGGAACCTGACTGAGTCTTGGTTCTGGAACCCTGTGGACTGGGAACATGACTGAGGTTTTATTCTGGAATCCTGTGGCCTGGGAGCATGACATCAGTGGTTTCTGGAACCCTGTGGCCTTGGAACATGAGAACGGTTTGATTCTGGAACCCTGTGGCCTGGGAACATGTCTGAGGTTTCATGGTGGAAACCTGTGGCTTGGCAACATGACATCTGTTTAGATTGTGGAATACTGGGCCCTGGGAACCTGACTGAGACTTGGTTCTAGAACCCTGTGGACTGGGAACATGACTGAGGTTTTATTCTGGAGTCAGGTGGCCTGGGAACATGACATCAGTGGATTCTGGAACCCTGTGGCCGGGAAACATGACTGAGGCGTGATTCTGGAAAACTGTGGCCTGGGAATATGACTGAGGTTTGATTCTGGAAATCTGTGGCCTGGGAACTTGACTGAGGTTTGATGGCAGAAACCTGTGGACTGGCCACATGACAGAGGTTTGATTGTAGAACCCTGTGCCCTGGAAACATGACTGTGGCCTGGTACTGGAAAACCATGGCCTAGGAATTTGACATTGGTTTGATTCTGGAACCCTGTGGCCTGAGAAGATGACTGAGGCGTGATTCTGGAAACCTGTGGCCTGGGAACATGACATCTGTTTAGATTGTGGAATACTGAGCCCTGGGAACCTGACTGAGTCTTGGTTCTGGAACCCTGTGGACTTGGAACATGACTGAGGATTTATTCTGGAATCCTGTGGCCTGGGCACATGACATCAGTGGATTCTGGAACCCTGTGGCCTGGGAACATGACTGAGGCGTTATTCTGGAAAACTGTGGCCTGGGAACTTGACTGAGGATTGATGGTAGAAATCTGTGGACTGGCAACATGACTGAGGTTTGATTGTAGAACCCTGTGCCCTGGAAACCTGACTGCGACCTGATACTTGAAACCCATGGCCTGGGAACTTGACATTGGTTTGATTCTGGAACCCTGTGTCCAGGAACAAGACTGAGGCGTGATTCTGGAATCCTGTGGCCTGGGAACATGACATGTGTTTAGATTGTGGAATACTGGGCCCTGGGAACCTGACTGAAACTTGGTTCTGGAACCCTGTGGACTGGGAACATGAGAACGGTTTGATTCTGGAACCCTGTGTCCTGGGAACATGTCTGAGGTTTGATGGTGGAAACCTGTGGCTTGGCAACATGACTGAGGTTTGTTACTGGAACCCTGTTCCCTGGGAACATGACTGAGGTTTGATTCTGGACAGCTTTGTCCTGGGAACATGACTGTGCTTTGATTGTGGAACCATGGGTCCTGCAAACATGACTGAGGTTTGATTCTGGAACCATGTGTCCTGGGAATATGACTGAGGTTTGATTCTGGAAATCTGTGGCCTGGGAACTTGACTGAGGTTTGATGGCAGAAACCTGTGGACTGGCCACATGACAGAGGTTTGATTGTAGAACCCTGTGCCCTGGAAACATGACTGTGGCCTTGTACAGGAAAACCATGGCCTAGGAATTTGACATAGGTTTGATTCTGGAACCCTGTGGCCAGGAACAAGACTGAGGCGTGATTCTGGAATCCTGTGGCCTGGGAACATGATATCTGTTTAGATTGTGGAATACTGTGCCCTGGGAACATGACTGAGGCTTGGTTCTGGAACCCTGTGGACTGTGAACATGACTGAGGTTTTATTCTGCAATCCTGTGGCCTGGGAACATGACATCAGTGGATTCTGGAACCCTGTGGCCTAGGAACATGAGAACGGCTTGATTCTGGAACACTGTGGCCTGGGAACATGACTGAGGCTTGGTTCTGGAACCCTGTGGACTGGGAACATGACTGAGGTTTTATTCTGGAATCAGGTGGCCTGGGAACATGACATCAGTGGATTCTGGAACCCTGTGGCCGGGGAACATGACTGAGGCGTGATTCTGGAAAACTGTGGCCTGGGAATATGACTGAGGTTTGATTCTGGAAATCTGTGGCCTGGGAACTTGACTGAGGTTTGATGGCAGAAACCTGTGGACTGGACACATGACAGAGGTTTGATTGTAGAACCCTGTGCCCTGGAAACATGACTGTGGCCTGGTACTGGAAAACCATGGCCTAGGAATTTGACATTGGTTTGATTCTGGAACCCTGTGGCCTGAGAACATGACTGAGGCCTGATTCTGGAAACCTGTGGCCTGGGAACATGACATTTGTTTAGACTGTGGAATACTGGGCCCTGGGAACCTGACTGAGTCTTGGTTCTGGAACCCTGTGGACTTGGAACATGACTGAGGTTTTATTCTGGAATTCTGTGGCCTGGGAACATGACATCAGTGGATTCTGGAACCCTGTGGCCTGGGAACATGACTGAGGCGTTATTCTGGAAAACTGTGGCCTGGGAACTTGACTGAGGATTGATGGTAGAAATCTGTGGACTGGCAACATGACTGAGGTTTGATTGTAGAACCCTGTGCCCTGGAAACATGACTGCGACCTGATATTTGAAACCCATGGCCTGGGAACTTGACATTGGTTTGATTCTGGAACCATGTGTCCAGGAACAAGACTGAGGCGTGATTCTGTAATCCTGTGGCCTGGGAACATGATATCTGTTTAGATTGTGGAATACTGTGCCCTGGGAACATGACTGAGGCTTGGTTCTGGAACCCTGTGGACTGTGAACATGACTGAGGTTTTATTCTGGAATCCTGTGGCCTGGGAACATGACATCAGTGGATTCTGGAACCCTGTGGCCTGGGAACATGAGAACGGCTTGATTCTGGAACACTGTGGCCTGGGAACATGTATGAGGTTTCATGGTGGAAACCTGTGGCTTGGTAACATGACTGAGGTTTGTTACTGGAACCCTGTTCCCTGGGAACATGACTGAGGTTTGATTCTGGACAGCTTTGTCCTGGGAACATGACTGTGCTTTGATTGTGGAACCATGGGTCCTGCAAACATGACTGAGGTTTGATTCTGGAACCATGTGTCCTGGGAATATGACTGAGGTTGGATTCTGGAAATCTGTGGCCTGGGAACTTGACTGAGGTTTGATGGCAGAAACCTGTGGACTGGCAACATGACTGAGGTTTGATTGTAGAACCCTGTGCCCTGGAAACATGACTTTGGCCTGGTACTGGAAAACCATGGCCTAGGAATTTGACATTGGTTTGATTCTGGAACCCTTTGGCCTGGGAACATGACTGAGTCTTGGTTCTGGAACCCTGTGGACTGGGAACATGACTGAGGTTTTATTCTGGAATCCTGTGGCATGGGAGCATGACATCAGTGGATTCTGGAACCCTGTGGCCTTGGAACATGAGAACCGTTTGATTCTGGAACCCTGTGGCCTGGGAACATGTCTGAGGTTTCATGGTGGAAACCTGTGGCCTGGGAACATGATATCTGTTTAGATTGTGGAATACTGGGCCCTGGGAACCTGACTGAGTCTTGGTTCTGGAACCCTGTGGACTTGGAACATGACTGAGGTTTTATTCTGGAATCCTGTGGCCTGGGAACATGACATCAGTGGATTCTGGAACCCTGTGGCCTGGGAACATGACTGAGGCGTTATTCTGGAAAACTGTGGCCTCGGAACTTAACTGAGGATTGATGGTAGAAATCTGTGGACTGGCAACATGACTGAGGTTTGATTGTAGAACCCTGTGCCCTGGAAACATGACTGCGACCTGATATTTGAAACCCATGGCCTGGGAACTTGACATTGGTTTGATTCTGGAACCATGTGGCCAGGAACAAGACTGAGGCGTGATTCTGGAATCCTGTGGCCTGGGAACATGATATCTGTTTAGATTGTGGAATACTGTGCCCTGGGAACATGACTGAGGCTTGGTTCTAAACCCTGTGGACTGTGAACATGACTGAGGTTTTATTCTGGAATCCTGTGGCCTGGGAACATGACATCAGTGGATTCTGGAACCCTGTGGCCTGGGAACATGAGAACGACTTGATTCTGGAACACTGTGGCCTGGGAACATGTATGAGGTTTCATGGTGGAAACCTGTGGCTTGGTAACATGACTGAGGTTTGTTACTGGAACCCTGTTCCCTGGGAACATGACTGAGGTTTGATTCTGGACACTTTTGTCCTGGGAACATGACTGTGGTTTTTTTGTGGAACCATGGGTCCTGCAAACATGACTGAGATTTGATTCTGGAACCATGTGTCCTGGGAATATGACTGAGGTTTGATTCTGGAAATCTGTGGCCTGGGAACTTGATTGAGGTTTGATGGCAGAAACCTGTGGACTGGCCACATGACAGAGGTTTGATTGTAGAACCCTGTGCCCTGGAAACATGACTGTGGCCTGGTACTGGAAACCCATGGCCTAGGAATTTGACAATGGTTTGATTCTGGAACCCTATGGCCTGGGAACATGACTGAGGTTTGATTTTGGAAACCTGTGGCCTGGGAACATGACATCTGTTTAGATTGTGGAATACTGGGCCCTGGGAACCTGACTGAGTCTTGGTTCTGGAACCCTGTGGACTGGGAACATGACTGAGGTTTTATTCTGGAATCCTGTGGCCTGGGAGCATGACATCAGTGGTTTCTGGAACCCTGTGGCCTTGGAACATGAGAACGGTTTGATTCTGGAACCCTGTGGCCTGGGAACATGTCTGAGGTTTCATGGTGGAAACCTGTGGCTTGGCAACATGACATCTGTATAGATTGTGGAATACTGGGCCCTGGGAACCTGACTGAGACTTGGTTCTGGAACCCTGTGGACTGGGAACATGACTGAGGTTTTATTCTGGAATCAGGTGGCCTGGGAACATGACATCAGTGGATTCTGGAACCCTGTGGCCGCGGAACATGACTGAGGCGTGATTCTGGAAAACTGTGGCCTGGGAATATGACTGAGGTTTGATTCTGGAAATCTGTGGCCTGGGAACTTGACTGAGGTTTGATGGCAGAAACCTGTGGACTGGCCACATGACAGAGGTTTGATTGTAGAACCCTGTGCCCTGGAAACATGACTGTGGCCTGGTACTGGAAACCCATGGCCTAGGAATTTGACATTGGTTTGATTCTGGAACCCTGTGGCCTGAGAACATGACTGAGGCGTGATTCTGGAAACCTGTGGCATGGGAACATGACATCTGTTTAGATTGTGGAATACTGGGCCCTGGGAACCTGACTGAGTCTTGGTTCTGGAACCCTGTGGACTGGGAACATGACTGAGGTTTTATTCTGGAATCCTGTGGCCTGGGAACATGACTGAGGCTTGGTTCTAAACCCTGTGGACTGTGAACATGACTGAGGTTTTATTCTGGAATCCTGTGGCCTGGGAACATGACATCAGTGGATTCTGGAACCCTGTGGCCTGGGAACATGAGAACGGCTTGATTCTGGAACACTGTGGCCTGGGAACATGTATGAGGTTTCATGGTGGAAACCTGTGGCTTGGTAACATGACTGAGGTTTGTTACTGGAACCCTGTTCCCTGGGAACATGACTGAGGTTTGATTCTGGACAGCTTTGTCCTGGGAACATGACTGTGCTTTGATTGTGGAACCATGGGTCCTGCAAACATGACTGAGGTTTGATTCTGGAACCATGTGTCCTGGGAATATGACTGAGGTTGGATTCTGGAAATCTGTGGCCTGGGAACTTGACTGAGGTTTGATGGCAGAAACCTGTGGACTGGCAACATGACTGAGGTTTGATTGTAGAACCCTGTGCCCTGGAAACATGACTTTGGCCTGGTACTGGAAAACCATGGCCTAGGAATTTGACATTGGTTTGATTCTGGAACCCTTTGGCCTGGGAACATGACTGAGTCTTGGTTCTGGAACCCTGTGGACTGGGAACATGACTGAGGTTTTATTCTGGAATCCTGTGGCATGGGAGCATGACATCAGTGGATTCTGGAACCCTGTGGCCTTGGAACATGAGAACCGTTTGATTCTGGAACCCTGTGGCCTGGGAACATGTCTGAGGTTTCATGGTGGAAACCTGTGGCCTGGGAACATGATATCTGTTTAGATTGTGGAATACTGGGCCCTGGGAACCTGACTGAGTCTTGGTTCTGGAACCCTGTGGACTTGGAACATGACTGAGGTTTTATTCTGGAATCCTGTGGCCTGGGAACATGACATCAGTGGATTCTGGAACCCTGTGGCCTGGGAACATGACTGAGGCGTTATTCTGGAAAACTGTGGCCTCGGAACTTAACTGAGGATTGATGGTAGAAATCTGTGGACTGGCAACATGACTGAGGTTTGATTGTAGAACCCTGTGCCCTGGAAACATGACTGCGACCTGATATTTGAAACCCATGGCCTGGGAACTTGACATTGGTTTGATTCTGGAACCATGTGGCCAGGAACAAGACTGAGGCGTGATTCTGGAATCCTGTGGCCTGGGAACATGATATCTGTTTAGATTGTGGAATACTGTGCCCTGGGAACATGACTGAGGCTTGGTTCTAAACCCTGTGGACTGTGAACATGACTGAGGTTTTATTCTGGAATCCTGTGGCCTGGGAACATGACATCAGTGGATTCTGGAACCCTGTGGCCTGGGAACATGAGAACGACTTGATTCTGGAACACTGTGGCCTGGGAACATGTATGAGGTTTCATGGTGGAAACCTGTGGCTTGGTAACATGACTGAGGTTTGTTACTGGAACCCTGTTCCCTGGGAACATGACTGAGGTTTGATTCTGGACACTTTTGTCCTGGGAACATGACTGTGGTTTTTTTGTGGAACCATGGGTCCTGCAAACATGACTGAGATTTGATTCTGGAACCATGTGTCCTGGGAATATGACTGAGGTTTGATTCTGGAAATCTGTGGCCTGGGAACTTGATTGAGGTTTGATGGCAGAAACCTGTGGACTGGCCACATGACAGAGGTTTGATTGTAGAACCCTGTGCCCTGGAAACATGACTGTGGCCTGGTACTGGAAACCCATGGCCTAGGAATTTGACAATGGTTTGATTCTGGAACCCTATGGCCTGGGAACATGACTGAGGTTTGATTTTGGAAACCTGTGGCCTGGGAACATGACATCTGTTTAGATTGTGGAATACTGGGCCCTGGGAACCTGACTGAGTCTTGGTTCTGGAACCCTGTGGACTGGGAACATGACTGAGGTTTTATTCTGGAATCCTGTGGCCTGGGAGCATGACATCAGTGGTTTCTGGAACCCTGTGGCCTTGGAACATGAGAACGGTTTGATTCTGGAACCCTGTGGCCTGGGAACATGTCTGAGGTTTCATGGTGGAAACCTGTGGCTTGGCAACATGACATCTGTATAGATTGTGGAATACTGGGCCCTGGGAACCTGACTGAGACTTGGTTCTGGAACCCTGTGGACTGGGAACATGACTGAGGTTTTATTCTGGAATCAGGTGGCCTGGGAACATGACATCAGTGGATTCTGGAACCCTGTGGCCGCGGAACATGACTGAGGCGTGATTCTGGAAAACTGTGGCCTGGGAATATGACTGAGGTTTGATTCTGGAAATCTGTGGCCTGGGAACTTGACTGAGGTTTGATGGCAGAAACCTGTGGACTGGCCACATGACAGAGGTTTGATTGTAGAACCCTGTGCCCTGGAAACATGACTGTGGCCTGGTACTGGAAACCCATGGCCTAGGAATTTGACATTGGTTTGATTCTGGAACCCTGTGGCCTGAGAACATGACTGAGGCGTGATTCTGGAAACCTGTGGCATGGGAACATGACATCTGTTTAGATTGTGGAATACTGGGCCCTGGGAACCTGACTGAGTCTTGGTTCTGGAACCCTGTGGACTTGGAACATTACTGAGGATTTATTCTGGAATCCTGTGGCCTGGGAACATGACATCAGTGGATTCTGGAACCCTGTGGCCTGGGAACCTGACTGAGGCATTATTCTGGAAAACTGTGGCCTGGGAACTTGACTGAGGATTGATGGTAGAAATCTGTGGACTGGCAACATGACTGAGGTTTGATTGTAGAACCCTGTGCCCTGGAAACCTGACTGCGACCTGATACTTGAAACCCATGGCCTGGGAACTTGACATTGGTTTGATTCTGGAACCCTGTGTCCAGGAACAAGACTGAGGCGTGTTTCTGGAATCCTGTGGCCTGGGAACATGACATCTGTTTAGATTGTGGAATACTGGGCCCTGGGAACCTGACTGAGTCTTGGTTCTGGAACCCTGTGGACTGGGAACATGAGAACGGTTTGATTCTGGAACCCTGTGGCCTGGGAACATGTCTGAGGTTTGATGGTGGAAACCTGTGGCTTGGCAACATGACTGAGGTTTGTTACTGGAACCCTGTTCCCTGGGAACATGACTGAGGTTTGATTCTGGACAGCTTTGTCCTGGGAACATGACTGTGCTTTGATTGTGGAACCATGGGTCCTGCAAACATGACTGAGGTTTGATTCTGGAACCATGTGTCCTGGGAATATGACTGAGGTTTGATTCTGGAAATCTGTGGCCTGGGAACTTGACTGAGGTTTGATGGCAGAAACCTGTGGACTGGCCACATGACAGAGGTTTGATTGTAGAACCCTGTGCCCTGGAAACATGACTGTGGCCTGGTACTGGAAAACCATGGCCTAGGAATTTGACATTGGTTTGATTCTGGAACCCTGTGACCTGAGAACATGACTGAGGCCTGATTCTGGAAACCTGTGGCCTGGGAACATGACATCTGTTTAGACTGTGGAATACTGGGCCCTGGGAACCTGACTGAGTCTTGGTTCTGGAACCCTGTGGACTGGGAACATGACTGAGGTTTTATTCTGGAATCCTGTGGCCTGGGAGCATGACATCAGTGGATTCTGGAACCCTGTGGCCTTGGAACATGAGAACGGTTTGATTCTGGAACCCTGTGGCCTGGGAACATGTCTGAGGTTTCATGGTGGAAACCTGTGGCTTGGCAACATGACATCTGTTTAGATTGTGGAATACTGGGCCCTGGGAACCTGACTGAGACTTGGTTCTAGAACCCTGTGGACTGGGAACATGACTGAGGTTTTATTCTGGAATCAGGTGGCCTGGGAACATGACATCAGTGGATTCTGGAACCCTGTGGCCGGGGAACATGACTGAGGCGTGATTCTGCAAAACTGTGGCCTGGGAATATGACTGAGGTTTGATTCTGGAAATCTGTGGCCTGGGAACTTGACTGAGGTTTGATGGCAGAAACCTGTGGACTGGCCACATGACAGAGGTTTGATTGTAGAACCCTGTGCCCTGGAAACATGACTGTGGCCTGGTACTGGAAAACCATGGCCTAGGAATTTGACATTGGTTTGATTCTGGAACCCTGTGGCCTGAGAAGATGACTGAGGCGTGATTCTGGAAACCTGTGACCTGGGAACATGACATCTGTTTAGACTGTGGAATACTGGGCCCTGGGAACCTGACTGAGTCTTGGTTCTGGAACCCTGTGGACTTGGAACATGACTGAGGATTTATTCTGGAATCCTGTGGCCTGGGAACATGACATCAGTGGATTCTGGAACCCTGTGGCCTGGGAACATGACTGAGGCGTAATTCTGGAAAACTGTGGCCTGGGAACTTGACTGAGGATTGATGGTAGAAATCTGTGGACTGGCAACATGACTGAGGTTTGATTGTAGAACCCTGTGCCCTGGAAACATGACTGCGACCTGATACTTGAAACCCATGGCCTGGGAACTTGACATTGGTTTGATTCTGGAACCCTGTGTCCAGGAACAAGACTGAGGCGTGATTCTGGAATCCTGTGGCCTGGGAACATGACATCTGTTTAGATTGTGGAATACTGGGCCCTGGGAACCTGACTGAGTCTTGGTTCTGGAACCCTGTGGACTGGGAACATGAGAACGGTTTGATTCTGGAACCCTGTGGCCTGGGAACATGTCTGAGGTTTGATGGTGGAAACCTGTGGCTTGGCAACATGACTGAGGTTTGTTACTGGAACCCTGTTCCCTGGGAACATGACTGAGGTTTGATTCTGGACAGCTTTGTCCTGGGAACATGACTGTGCTTTGATTGTGGAACCATGGGTCCTACAAACATGACTGAGGTTTGATTCTGGAACCATGTGTCCTGGGAATATGAGTGAGGTTTGATTCTGGAAATCTGTGGCCTGGGAACTTGAATGAGGTTTGATGGCAGAAACCTGTGGACTGGCCACATGACAGAGGTTTGATTGTAGAACCCTGTGCCCTGGAAACATGACTGTGGCCTGGTACTGGAAAACCATGGCCTAGGAATTTGACATTGGTTGATTCTGGAAACCTGTGGCCTGAGAACATGACTGAGGCCTGATTCTGGAAACCTGTGGCCTGGGAACATGACTTCTGTTTAGACTGTGGAATACTGGGCCCTGGGAACCTGACTGAGTCTTGGTTCTGGAACCCTGTGGACTTGGAACATGACTGAGGTTTTATTCTGGAATTCTGTGGCCTGGGATCATGACATCAGTGGATTCTGGAACCCTGTGGCCTGGGAACATGACTGAGGCGTTATTCTGGAAAACTGTGGCCTGGGAACTTGACTGAGGATTGATGGTAGAAATCTGTGGACTGGCAACATGACTGAGGTTTGATTGTAGAACCCTGTGCCCTGGAAACATGACTGCGACCTGATATTTGAAACCCATGGCCTGGGAACTTGACATTGGTTTGATTCTGGAACCATGTGGCCAGGAACAAGACTGAGGCGTGATTCTGGAATCCTGTGGCCTGGGAACATGATATCTGTTTAGATTGTGGAATACTGTGCCCTGGGAACATGACTGAGGCTTGGTTCTGGAACCCTGTGGACTGTGAACATGACTGAGGTTTTATTCTGGAATCCTGTGGCCTGGGAACATGACATCAGTGGATTCTGGAACCCTGTGGCCTGGGAACATGAGAACGGCTTGATTCTGGAACACTGTGGCCTGGGAACATGTATGAGGTTTCATGGTGGAAACCTGTGGCTTGGTAACATGACTGAGGTTTGTTACTGGAACCCTGTTCCCTGGGAACATGACTGAGGTTTGATTCTGGACACTTTTGTCCTGGGAACATGACTGTGTTTTTTTTGTGGAACCATGGGTCCTGCAAACATGACTGAGGTTTGATTCTGGAACCATGTGTCCTGGGAATATGACTGAGGTTTGATTCTGGAAATCTGTGGCCTGGGAATTTCACTGAGGTTTGATGGCAGAAACCTGTGGACTGGCAACATGACTGAGGTTTGATTGTAGAACCCTGTGCCCTGGAAACATGACTGTGGCCTGGTACTGGAAAACCATGGCCTAGGAATTTGACATTGGTTTGATTCTGGAACCCTTTGGCCTGGGAACATGACTGAGTCTTGGTTCTGGAACCCTGTGGACTGAGAACATGACTGAGGTTTGATTGTAGAACCCTGTGCCCTGGAAACATGACTGTGGCCTGGTACTGGAAACCCATGGCCTAGGAATTTGACAATGGTTTGATTCTGGAACCCTATGGCCTGGGAACATGACTGAGGTTTGATTCTGGAAACCTGTGGCATGGGAACATGACATCTGTTTAGATTGTGGAATACTGGGCCCTGGGAACCTGACTGAGTCTTGGTTCTGGAACCCTGTGGACTGGGAACATGACTGAGGTTTTATTCTGGAATCCTGTGCCCTGGGAGCATGACATCAGTGGTTTCTGGAACCCTGTGGCCTTGGAACATGAGAACGGTTTGATTCTGGAACCCTGTGGCCTGGGAACATGTCTGAGGTTTCATGGTGGAAACCTGTGGCTTGGCAACATGACATCTGTTTAGATTGTGGAATACTGGGCCCTGGGAACCTGACTGAGACTTGGTTCTAGAACCCTGTGGACTGGGAACATGACTGAGGTTTTATTCTGGAGTCAGGTGGCCTGGGAACATGACATCAGTGGATTCTGGAACCCTGTGGCCGGGGAACATGACTGAGGCGTGATTCTGCAAAACTGTGGCCTGGGAATATGACTGAGGTTTGATTCTGGAAATCTGTGGCCTGGGAACTTGACTGAGGTTTGATGGCAGAAACCTGTGGACTGGCCACATGACAGAGGTTTGATTGTAGAACCCTGTGCCCTGGAAACATGACTGTGGCCTGGTACTGGAAACCCATGGCCTAGGAATTTGACTTTGGTTTGATTCTGGAACCCTGTGGCCTGAGAACATGACTGAGGCGTGATTCTGGAAACCTGTGGCCTGGGAACATGACATCTGTTTAGATTGTGGAATACTGAGCCCTGGGAACCTGACTGAGTCTTGGTTCTGGAACCCTGTGGACTTGGAACATGACTGAGGATTTATTCTGGAATCCTGTGGCCTGGGCACATGACATCAGTGGATTCTGGAACCCTGTGGCCTGGGAACATGACTGAGGCGTTATTCTGGAAAACTGTGGCCTGGGAACTTGACTGAGGATTGATGGTAGAAATCTGTGGACTGGCAACATGACTGAGGTTTGATTGTAGAACCCTGTGCCCTGGAAACCTGACTGCGACCTGATACTTGAAACCCATGGCCTGGGAACTTGACATTGGTTTGATTCTGGAACCCTGTGTCCAGGAACAAGACTGAGGCGTGATTGTGGAATCCTGTGGCCTGGGAACATGACATCTGTTTAGATTGTGGAATACTGGGCCCTGGGAACCTGACTGAAACTTGGTTCTGGAACCCTGTGGACTGGGATTATGAGAACGGTTTGATTCTGGAACCCTGTGGCCTGGGAACATGTATGTGGTTTCATGGTGGAAACCTGTGGCCTGGGAACATGATATCTGTTTAGATTGTGGAATACTGGGCCCTGGGAACCTGACTGAGTCTTGGTTCTGGAACCCTGTGGACTGGGAACATGACTGAGGTTTTATTCTGGAATCCTGTGGCCTGGGAACATGACATCAGTGGATTCTGGAACCCTGTGGCCTGAGAAGATGACTGAGGCGTGATTCTGGAAACCTGTGACCTGGGAACATGACATCTGTTTAGACTGTGGAATACTGGGCCCTGGGAACCTGACTGAGTCTTGGTTCGGGAACCCTGTGGACTTGGAACATGACTGAGGATTTATTCTGGAATCCTGTGGCCTGGGAACATGACATCAGTGGATTCTGGAACCCTGTGGCCTGGGAACATGACTGAGGCGTAATTCTGGAAAACTGTGGCCTGGGAACTTGACTGAGGATTGATGGTAGAAATCTGTGGACTGGCAACATGACTGAGGTTTGATTGTAGAACCCTGTGCCCTGGAAACATGACTGCGACCTGATACTTGAAACCCATGGCCTGGGAACTTGACATTGGTTTGATTCTGGAACCCTGTGTCCAGGAACAAGACTGAGGCGTGATTCTGGAATCCTGTGGCCTGGGAACATGACATCTGTTTAGATTGTGGAATACTGGGCCCTGGGAACCTGACTGAGTCTTGGTTCTGGAACCCTGTGGACTGGGAACATGAGAACGGTTTGATTCTGGAACCCTGTGGCCTGGGAACATGTCTGAGGTTTGATGGTGGAAACCTGTGGCTTGGCAACATGACTGAGGTTTGTTACTGGAACCCTGTTCCCTGGGAACATGACTGAGGTTTGATTCTGGACAGCTTTGTCCTGGGAACATGACTGTGCTTTGATTGTGGAACCATGGGTCCTGCAAACATGACTGAGGTTTGATTCTGGAACCATGTGTCCTGGGAATATGAGTGAGGTTTGATTCTGGAAATCTGTGGCCTGGGAACTTGAATGAGGTTTGATGGCAGAAACCTGTGGACTGGCCACATGACAGAGGTTTGATTGTAGAACCCTGTGCCCTGGAAACATGACTGTGGCCTGGTACTGGAAAACCATGGCCTAGGAATTTGACATTGGTTGATTCTGGAAACCTGTGGCCTGAGAACATGACTGAGGCCTGATTCTGGAAACCTGTGGCCTGGGAACATGACTTCTGTTTAGACTGTGGAATACTGGGCCCTGGGAACCTGACTGAGTCTTGGTTCTGGAACCCTGTGGACTTGGAACATGACTGAGGTTTTATTCTGGAATTCTGTGGCCTGGGATCATGACATCAGTGGATTCTGGAACCCTGTGGCCTGGGAACATGACTTGGGCGTTATTCTGGAAAACTGTGGCCTGGGAACTTGACTGAGGATTGATGGTAGAAATCTGTGGACTGGCAACATGACTGAGGTTTGATTGTAGAACCCTGTGCCCTGGAAACATGACTGCGACCTGATATTTGAAACCCATGGCCTGGGAACTTGACATTGGTTTGATTCTGGAACCATGTGGCCAGGAACAAGACTGAGGCGTGATTCTGGAATCCTGTGGCCTGGGAACATGATATCTGTTTAGATTGTGGAATACTGTGCCCTGGGAACATGACTGAGGCTTGGTTCTGGAACCCTGTGGACTGTGAACATGACTGAGGTTTTATTCTGGAATCCTGTGGCCTGGGAACATGACATCAGTGGATTCTGGAACCCTGTGGCCTGGGAACATGAGAACGGCTTGATTCTGGAACACTGTGGCCTGGGAACATGTATGAGGTTTCATGGTGGAAACCTGTGGCTTGGTAACATGACTGAGGTTTGTTACTGGAACCCTGTTCCCTGGGAACATGACTGAGGTTTGATTCTGGACACTTTTGTCCTGGGAACATGACTGTGTTTTTTTTGTGGAACCATGGGTCCTGCAAACATGACTGAGATTTGATTCTGGAACCATGTGTCCTGGGAATATGACTGAGGTTTGATTCTGGAAATCTGTGGCCTGGGAACTTCATTGAGGTTTGATGGCAGAAACCTGTGGACTGGCCACATGACAGAGGTTTGATTGTAGAACCCTGTGCCCTGGAAACATGACTGTGGCCTGGTACTGGAAACCCATGGCCTAGGAATTTGACAATGGTTTGATTCTGGAACCCTATGGCCTGGGAATATGACTGAGGTTTGATTCAGGAAACCTGTGGCCTGGGAACATGACATCTGTTTAGATTGTGGAATACTGGGCCCTGGGAACCTGACTGAGTCTTGGTTCTGGAACCCTGTGGACTGGGAACATGACTGAGGTTTTATTCTGGAATCCTGTGGCCTGGGAGCATGACATCAGTGGATTCTGGAACCCTGTGGCCTTGGAACATGAGAACGGTTTGATTCTGGAACCCTGTGGCCTGGGAACATGTCTGAGGTTTCATGGTGGAAACCTGTGGCTTGGCAACATGACATCTGTTTAGATTGTGGAATACTGGGCCCTGGGAACCTGACTGAGACTTGATTCTGGAACCCTGTGGACTGGGAACATGACTGAGGTTTTATTCTGGAATCAGGTGGCCTGGGAACATGACATCAGTGGATTCTGGAACCCTGTGGCCGGGGAACATGATTGAGGTTTGATGGCAGAAACCTGTGGACTGGACACATGACAGAGGTTTGATTGTAGAACCCTGTGCCCTGGAAACATGACTGTGGCCTGGTACTGGAAAACCATGGCCTAGGAATTTGACATTGGTTTGATTCTGGAACCCTGTGGCCTGAGAAGATGACTGAGGCGTGATTCTGGAAACCTGTGACCTGGGAACATGACATCTGTTTAGACTGTGGAATACTGGGCCCTGGGAACCTGACTGAGTCTTGGTTCGGGAACCCTGTGGACTTGGAACATGACTGAGGATTTATTCTGGAATCCTGTGGCCTGAGAACATGACATCAGTGGATTCTGGAACCCTGTGGCCTGGGAACATGACTGAGGCGTAATTCTGGAAAACTGTGGCCTGGGAACTTGACTGAGGATTGATGGTAGAAATCTGTGGACTGGCAACATGACTGAGGTTTGATTGTAGAACCCTGTGCCCTGGAAACATGACTGCGACCTGATACTTGAAACCCATGGCCTGGGAACTTGACATTGGTTTGATTCTGGAACCCTGTGTCCAGGAACAAGACTGAGGCGTGATTCTGGAATCCTGTGGCCTGGGAACATGACATTTGTTTAGATTGTGGAATACTGGGCCCTGGGAACCTGACTGAGTCTTGGTTCTGGAACCCTGTGGACTGGGAACATGAGAACGGTTTGATTCTGGAACCCTGTGGCCTGGGAACATGTCTGAGGTTTGATGGTGGAAACCTGTGGCTTGGCAACATGACTGAGGTTTGTTACTGGAACCCTGTTCCCTGGGAACATGACTGAGGTTTGATTCTGGACAGCTTTGTCCTGGGAACATGACTGTGCTTTGATTGTGGAACCATGGGTCCTGCAAACATGACTGAGGTTTGATTCTGGAACCATGTGTCCTGGGAATATGACTGAGGTTTGATTCTGGAAATCTGTGGCCTGGGAACTTGACTGAGGTTTGATGGCAGAAACCTGTGGACTGGCCACATGACAGAGGTTTGATTGTAGAACCCTGTGCCCTGGAAACATGACTGTGGCCTGGTACTGGAAAACCATGGCCTAGGAATTTGACATTGGTTTGATTCTGGAACCCTGTGGCCTGAGAACATGACTGAGGCCTGATTCTGGAAACCTGTGGCCTGGGAACATGACATCTGTTTAGACTGTGGAATACTGGGCCCTGGGAACCTGACTGAGTCTTGGTTCTGGAACCCTGTGGACTTGGAACATGACTGAGGTTTTATTCTGGAATTCTGTGGCCTGGGAACATGACATCAGTGGATTCTGGAACCCTGTGGCCTGTGAACATGACTGAGGCGTTATTCTGGAAAACTGTGGCCTGGGAACTTGACTGAGGATTGATGGTAGAAATCTGTGGACTGGCAACATGACTGAGGTTTGATTGTAGAACCCTGTGCCCTGGAAACATGACTGCGACCTGATATTTGAAACCCATGGCCTGGGAACTTGACATTGGTTTGATTCTGGAACCATGTGGCCAGGAACAAGACTGAGGCGTGATTCTGTAATCCTGTGGCCTGGGAACATGATATCTGTTTAGATTGTGGAATACTGTGCCCTGGGAACATGACTGAGGCTTGGTTCTGGAACCCTGTGGACTGTGAACATGACTGAGGTTTTATTCTGGAATCCTGTGGCCTGGGAACATGACATCAGTGGATTCTGGAACCCTGTGGCCTGGGAACATGAGAACGGCTTGATTCTGGAACACTGTGGCCTGGGAACATGTATGAGGTTTCATGGTGGAAACCTGTGGCTTGGTAACATGACTGAGGTTTGTTACTGGAACCCTGTTCCCTGGGATCATGACTGAGGTTTGATTCTGGACAGCTTTGTCCTGGGAACATGACTGTGCTTTGATTGTGGAACCATGGGTCCTGCAAACATGACTGAGGTTTGATTCTGGAACCATGTGTCCTGGGAATATGACTGAGGTTTGATTCTGGAAATCTGTGGCCTGGGAATTTCACTGAGGTTTGATGGCAGAAACCTGTGGACTGGCAACATGACTGAGGTTTGATTGTAGAACCCTGTGCCCTGGAAACATGACTGTGGCCTGGTACTGGAAAACCATGGCCTAGGAATTTGACATTGGTTTGATTCTGGAACCCTGTGGCCTGAGAACATGACTGAGGCCTGATTCTGGAAACCTGTGGCCTGGGAACATGACATCTGTTTAGACTGTGGAATACTGGGCCCTGGGAACCTGACTGAGTCTTGGTTCTGGAACCCTGTGGACTGGAAACATGACTGAGGTTTTATTCTGGAATCCTGTGGCCTGGGAGCATGACATCAGTGGATTCCGGAACCCTGTGGCCTTGGAACATGAGAACGGTTTGATTCTGGAACCCTGTGGCCTGGGAACATGTCTGAGGTTTCATGGTGGAAACCTGTGGCTTGGCAACATGACATCTGTTTAGATTGTGGAATACTGGGCCCTGGGAACCTGACTGAGACTTGGTTCTAGAACCCTGTGGACTGGGAACATGACTGAGGTTTTATTCTGGAATCAGGTGGCCTGGGAACATGACATCAGTGGATTCTGGAACCCTGTGGCCGGGGAACATGACTGAGGCGTGATTCTGCAAAACTGTGGCCTGGGAATATGACTGAGGTTTGATTCTGGAAATCTGTGGCCTGGGAACTTGACTGAGGTTTGATGGCAGAAACCTGTGGACTGGCCACATGACAGAGGTTTGATTGTAGAACCCTGTGCCCTGGAAACATGACTGTGGCCTGGTACTGGAAAACCATGGCCTAGGAATTTGACATTGGTTTGATTCTGGAACCCTGTGGCCTGAGAAGATGACTGAGGCGTGATTCTGGAAACCTGTGACCTGGGAACATGACATCTGTTTAGACTGTGGAATACTGGGCCCTGGGAACCTGACTGAGTCTTGGTTCTGGAACCCTGTGGACTTGGAACATGACTGAGGATTTATTCTGGAATCCTGTGGCCTGGGAACATGACATCAGTGGATTCTGGAACCCTGTGGCCTGGGAACATGACTGAGGCGTAATTCTGGAAAACTGTGGCCTGGGAACTTGACTGAGGATTGATGGTAGAAATCTGTGGACTGGCAACATGACTGAGGTTTGATTGTAGAACCCTGTGCCCTGGAAACATGACTGCGACCTGATACTTGAAACCCATGGCCTGGGAACTTGACATTGGTTTGATTCTGGAACCCTGTGTCCAGGAACAAGACTGAGGCGTGATTCTGGAATCCTGTGGCCTGGGAACATGACATCTGTTTAGATTGTGGAATACTGGGCCCTGGGAACCTGACTGAGTCTTGGTTCTGGAACCCTGTGGACTGGGAACATGAGAACGGTTTGATTCTGGAACCCTGTGGCCTGGGAACATGTCTGAGGTTTGATGGTGGAAACCTGTGGCTTGGCAACATGACTGAGGTTTGTTACTGGAACCCTGTTCCCTGGGAACATGACTGAGGTTTGATTCTGGACAGCTTTGTCCTGGGAACATGACTGTGCTTTGATTGTGGAACCATGGGTCCTGCAAACATGACTGAGGTTTGATTCTGGAACCATGTGTCCTGGGAATATGAGTGAGGTTTGATTCTGGAAATCTGTGGCCTGGGAACTTGAATGAGGTTTGATGGCAGAAACCTGTGGACTGGCCACATGACAGAGGTTTGATTGTAGAACCCTGTGCCCTGGAAACATGACTGTGGCCTGGTACTGGACAACCATGGCCTAGGAATTTGACATTGGTTGATTCTGGAAACCTGTGGCCTGAGAACATGACTGAGGCCTGATTCTGGAAACCTGTGGCCTGGGAACATGACATCTGTTTAGACTGTGGAATACTGGGCCCTGGGAACCTGACTGAGTCTTGGTTCTGGAACCCTGTGGACTTGGAACATGACTGAGGTTTTATTCTGGAATTCTGTGGCCTGGGATCATGACATCAGTGGATTCTGGAACCCTGTGACCTGGGAACATGACTTAGGCGTTATTCTGGAAAACTGTGGCCTGGGAACTTGACTGAGGATTGATGGTAGAAATCTGTGGACTGGCAACATGACTGAGGTTTGATTGTAGAACCCTGTGCCCTGGAAACATGACTGCGACCTGATATTTGAAACCCATGGCCTGGGAACTTGACATTGGTTTGATTCTGGAACCATGTGGCCAGGAACAAGACTGAGGCGTGATTCTGGAATCCTGTGGCCTGGGAACATGATATCTGTTTAGATTGTGGAATACTGTGCCCTGGGAACATGACTGAGGCTTGGTTCTGGAACCCTGTGGACTGTGAACATGACTGAGGTTTTATTCTGGAATCCTGTGGCCTGGGAACATGACATCAGTGGATTCTGGAACCCTGTGGCCTGGGAACATGAGAACGGCTTGATTCTGGAACACTGTGGCCTGGGAACATGTATGAGGTTTCATGGTGGAAACCTGTGGCTTGGTAACATGACTGAGGTTTGTTACTGGAACCCTGTTCCCTGGGAACATGACTGAGGTTTGATTCTGGACACTTTTGTCCTGGGAACATGACTGTGTTTTTTTTGTGGAACCATGGGTCCTGCAAACATGACTGAGATTTGATTCTGGAACCATGTGTCCTGGGAATATGACTGAGGTTTGATTCTGGAAATCTGTGGCCTGGGAACTTGATTGAGGTTTGATGGCAGAAACCTGTGGACTGGCCACATGACAGAGGTTTGATTGTAGAACCCTGTGCCCTGGAAACATGACTGTGGCCTGGTACTGGAAACCCATGGCCTAGGAATTTGACAATGGTTTGATTCTGGAACCCTATGGCCTGGGAACATGACTGAGGTTTGATTCAGGAAACCTGTGGCCTGGGAACATGACATCTGTTTAGATTGTGGAATACTGGGCCCTGGGAACCTGACTGAGTCTTGGTTCTGGAACCCTGTGGACTGGGAACATGACTGAGGTTTTATTCTGGAATCCTGTGGCCTGGGAGCATGACATCAGTGGATTCTGGAACCCTGTGGCCTTGGAACATGAGAACGGTTTGATTCTGGAACCCTGTGGCCTGGGAACATGTCTGAGGTTTCATGGTGGAAACCTGTGGCTTGGCAACATGACATCTGTTTAGATTGTGGAATACTGGGCCCTGGGAACCTGACTGAGACTTGATTCTGGAACCCTGTGGACTGGGAACATGACTGAGGTTTTATTCTGGAATCAGGTGGCCTGGGAACATGACATCAGTGGATTCTGGAACCCTGTGGCCGGGGAACATGACTGAGGCGTGATTCTGGAAAACTGTGGCCTGGGAATATGACTGAGGTTTGATTCTGGAAATCTGTGGCCTGGGAACTTGACTGAGGTTTGATGGCAGAAACCTGTGGACTGGACACATGACAGAGGTTTGATTGTAGAACCCTGTGCCCTGGAAACATGACTGTGGCCTGGTACTGGAAAACCATGGCCTAGGAATTTGACATTGGTTTGATTCTGGAACCCTGTGGCCTGAGAAGATGACTGAGGCGTGATTCTGGAAACCTGTGACCTGGGAACATGACATCTGTTTAGACTGTGGAATACTGGGCCCTGGGAACCTGACTGAGTCTTGGTTCGGGAACCCTGTGGACTTGGAACATGACTGAGGATTTATTCTGGAATCCTGTGGCCTGAGAACATGACATCAGTGGATTCTGGAACCCTGTGGCCTGGGAACATGACTGAGGCGTAATTCTGGAAAACTGTGGCCTGGGAACTTGACTGAGGATTGATGGTAGAAATCTGTGGACTGGCAACATGACTGAGGTTTGATTGTAGAACCCTGTGCCCTGGAAACATGACTGCGACCTGATACTTGAAACCCATGGCCTGGGAACTTGACATTGGTTTGATTCTGGAACCCTGTGTCCAGGAACAAGACTGAGGCGTGATTCTGGAATCCTGTGGCCTGGGAACATGACATCTGTTTAGATTGTGGAATACTGGGCCCTGGGAACCTGACTGAGTCTTGGTTCTGGAACCCTGTGGACTGGGAACATGAGAACGGTTTGATTCTGGAACCCTGTGGCCTGGGAACATGTCTGAGGTTTGATGGTGGAAACCTGTGGCTTGGCAACATGACTGAGGTTTGTTACTGGAACCCTGTTCCCTGGGAACATGACTGAGGTTTGATTCTGGACAGCTTTGTCCTGGGAACATGACTGTGCTTTGATTGTGGAACCATGGGTCCTGCAAACATGACTGAGGTTTGATTCTGGAACCATGTGTCCTGGGAATATGACTGAGGTTTGATTCTGGAAATCTGTGGCCTGGGAACTTGACTGAGGTTTGATGGCAGAAACCTGTGGACTGGCCACATGACAGAGGTTTGATTGTAGAACCCTGTGCCCTGGAAACATGACTGTGGCCTGGTACTGGAAAACCATGGCCTAGGAATTTGACATTGGTTTGATTCTGGAACCCTGTGGCCTGAGAACATGACTGAGGCGTGATTCTGGAATCCTGTGGCCTGGGAACATGACATCTGTTTAGATTGTGGAATACTGGGCCCTGGGAACCTGACTGAGTCTTGGTTCTGGAACCCTGTGGACTGGGAACATGAGAACGGTTTGATTCTGGAACCCTGTGGCCTGGGAACATGTCTGAGGTTTGATGGTGGAAACCTGTGGCTTGGCAACATGACTGAGGTTTGTTACTGGAACCCTGTTCCCTGGGAACATGACTGAGGTTTGATTCTGGACAGCTTTGTCCTGGGAACATGACTGTGCTTTGATTGTGGAACCATGGGTCCTGCAAACATGACTGAGGTTTGATTCTGGAACCATGTGTCCTGGGAATATGACTGAGGTTTGATTCTGGAAATCTGTGGCCTGGGAACTTGACTGAGGTTTGATGGCAGAAACCTGTGGACTGGCCACATGACAGAGGTTTGATTGTAGAACCCTGTGCCCTGGAAACACGACTGTGGCCTGGTACTGGAAAACCATGGCCTAGGAATTTGACATTGGTTTGATTCTGGAACCCTGTGGCCTGAGAACATGACTGAGGCCTGATTCTGGAAACCTGTGGCCTGGGAACATGACATCTGTTTAGACTGTGGAATACTGGGCCCTGGGAACCTGACTGAGTCTTGGTTCTGGAACCCTGTGGACTTGGAACATGACTGAGGTTTTATTCTGGAATTCTGTGGCCTGGGAACATGACATCAGTGGATTCTGGAACCCTGTGGCCTGGGAACATGACTGAGGCGTTATTCTGGAAAACTGTGGCCTGGGAACTTGACTGAGGATTGATGGTAGAAATCTGTGGACTGGCAACATGACTGAGGTTTGATTGTAGAACCCTGTGCCCTGGAAACATGACTGCGACCTGATATTTGAAACCCATGGCCTGGGAACTTGACATTGGTTTGATTCTGGAACCATGTGGCCAGGAACAAGACTGAGGCGTGATTCTGTAATCCTGTGGCCTGGGAACATGATATCTGTTTAGATTGTGGAATACTGTGCCCTGGGAACATGACTGAGGCTTGGTTCTGGAACCCTGTGGACTGTGAACATGACTGAGGTTTTATTCTGGAATCCTGTGGCCTGGGAACATGACATCAGTGGATTCTGGAACCCTGTGGCCTGGGAACATGAGAACGGCTTGATTCTGGAACACTGTGGCCTGGGAACATGTATGAGGTTTCATGGTGGAAACCTGTGGCTTGGTAACATGACTGAGGTTTGTTACTGGAACCCTGTTCCCTGGGATCATGACTGAGGTTTGATTCTGGACAGCTTTGTCCTGGGAACATGACTGTGCTTTGATTGTGGAACCATGGGTCCTGCAAACATGACTGAGGTTTGATTCTGGAACCATGTGTCCTGGGAATATGACTGAGGTTTGATTCTGGAAATCTGTGGCCTGGGAATTTCACTGAGGTTTGATGGCAGAAACCTGTGGACTGGCAACATGACTGAGGTTTGATTGTAGAACCCTGTGCCCTGGAAACATGACTGTGGCCTGGTACTGGAAAACCATGGCCTAGGAATTTGACATTGGTTTGATTCTGGAACCCTTTGGCCTGGGAACATGACTGAGTCTTGGTTCTGGAACCCTGTGGACTGAGAACATGACTGAGGTTTGATTGTAGAACCCTGTGCCCTGGAAACATGACTGTGGCCTGGTACTGGAAACCCATGGCCTAGGAATTTGACAATGGTTTGATTCTGGAACCCTGTGGCCTGAGAACATGACTGAGGCCTGATTCTGGAAACCTGTGGCCTGGGAACATGACATCTGTTTAGACTGTGGAATACTGGGCCCTGGGAACCTGACTGAGTCTTGGTTCTGGAACCCTGTGGACTGGGAACATGACTGAGGTTTTATTCTGGAATCCTGTGGCCTGGGAGCATGACATCAGTGGATTCCGGAACCCTGTGGCCTTGGAACATGAGAACGGTTTGATTCTGGAACCCTGTGGCCTGGGAACATGTCTGAGGTTTCATGGTGGAAACCTGTGGCTTGGCAACATGACATCTGTTTAGATTGTGGAATACTGGGCCCTGGGAACCTGACTGAGACTTGGTTCTAGAACCCTGTGGACTGGGAACATGACTGAGGTTTTATTCTGGAATCAGGTGGCCTGGGAACATGACATCAGTGGATTCTGGAACCCTGTGGCCGGGGAACATGACTGAGGCGTGATTCTGCAAAACTGTGGCCTGGGAATATGACTGAGGTTTGATTCTGGAAATCTGTGGCCTGGGAACTTGACTGAGGTTTGATGGCAGAAACCTGTGGACTGGCCACATGACAGAGGTTTGATTGTAGAACCCTGTGCCCTGGAAACATGACTGTGGCCTGGTACTGGAAAACCATGGCCTAGGAATTTGACATTGGTTTGATTCTGGAACCCTGTGGCCTGAGAAGATGACTGAGGCGTGATTCTGGAAACCTGTGACCTGGGAACATGACATCTGTTTAGACTGTGGAATACTGGGCCCTGGGAACCTGACTGAGTCTTGGTTCGGGAACCCTGTGGACTTGGAACATGACTGAGGATTTATTCTGGAATCCTGTGGCCTGAGAACATGACATCAGTGGATTCTGGAACCCTGTGGCCTGGGAACATGACTGAGGCGTAATTCTGGAAAACTGTGGCCTGGGAACTTGACTGAGGATTGATGGTAGAAATCTGTGGACTGGCAACATGACTGAGGTTTGATTGTAGAACCCTGTGCCCTGGAAACATGACTGCGACCTGATACTTGAAACCCATGGCCTGGGAACTTGACATTGGTTTGATTCTGGAACCCTGTGTCCAGGAACAAGACTGAGGCGTGATTCTGGAATCCTGTGGCCTGGGAACATGACATCTGTTTAGATTGTGGAATACTGGGCCCTGGGAACCTGACTGAGTCTTGGTTCTGGAACCCTGTGGACTGGGAACATGAGAACGGTTTGATTCTGGAACCCTGTGGCCTGGGAACATGTCTGAGGTTTGATGGTGGAAACCTGTGGCTTGGCAACATGACTGAGGTTTGTTACTGGAACCCTGTTCCCTGGGAACATGACTGAGGTTTGATTCTGGACAGCTTTGTCCTGGGAACATGACTGTGCTTTGATTGTGGAACCATGGGTCCTGCAAACATGACTGAGGTTTGATTCTGGAACCATGTGTCCTGGGAATATGACTGAGGTTTGATTCTGGAAATCTGTGGCCTGGGAACTTGACTGAGGTTTGATGGCAGAAACCTGTGGACTGGCCACATGACAGAGGTTTGATTGTAGAACCCTGTGCCCTGGAAACATGACTGTGGCCTGGTACTGGAAAACCATGGCCTAGGAATTTGACATTGGTTTGATTCTGGAACCCTGTGGCCTGAGAACATGACTGAGGCGTGATTCTGGAATCCTGTGGCCTGGGAACATGACATCTGTTTAGATTGTGGAATACTGGGCCCTGGGAACCTGACTGAGTCTTGGTTCTGGAACCCTGTGGACTGGGAACATGAGAACGGTTTGATTCTGGAACCCTGTGGCCTGGGAACATGTCTGAGGTTTGATGGTGGAAACCTGTGGCTTGGCAACATGACTGAGGTTTGTTACTGGAACCCTGTTCCCTGGGAACATGACTGAGGTTTGATTCTGGACAGCTTTGTCCTGGGAACATGACTGTGCTTTGATTGTGGAACCATGGGTCCTGCAAACATGACTGAGGTTTGATTCTGGAACCATGTGTCCTGGGAATATGACTGAGGTTTGATTCTGGAAATCTGTGGCCTGGGAACTTGACTGAGGTTTGATGGCAGAAACCTGTGGACTGGCCACATGACAGAGGTTTGATTGTAGAACCCTGTGCCCTGGAAACACGACTGTGGCCTGGTACTGGAAAACCATGGCCTAGGAATTTGACATTGGTTTGATTCTGGAACCCTGTGGCCTGAGAACATGACTGAGGCCTGATTCTGGAAACCTGTGGCCTGGGAACATGACATCTGTTTAGACTGTGGAATACTGGGCCCTGGGAACCTGACTGAGTCTTGGTTCTGGAACCCTGTGGACTTGGAACATGACTGAGGTTTTATTCTGGAATTCTGTGGCCTGGGAACATGACATCAGTGGATTCTGGAACCCTGTGGCCTGGGAACATGACTGAGGCGTTATTCTGGAAAACTGTGGCCTGGGAACTTGACTGAGGATTGATGGTAGAAATCTGTGGACTGGCAACATGACTGAGGTTTGATTGTAGAACCCTGTGCCCTGGAAACATGACTGCGACCTGATATTTGAAACCCATGGCCTGGGAACTTGACATTGGTTTGATTCTGGAACCATGTGGCCAGGAACAAGACTGAGGCGTGATTCTGTAATCCTGTGGCCTGGGAACATGATATCTGTTTAGATTGTGGAATACTGTGCCCTGGGAACATGACTGAGGCTTGGTTCTGGAACCCTGTGGACTGTGAACATGACTGAGGTTTTATTCTGGAATCCTGTGGCCTGGGAACATGACATCAGTGGATTCTGGAACCCTGTGGCCTGGGAACATGAGAACGGCTTGATTCTGGAACACTGTGGCCTGGGAACATGTATGAGGTTTCATGGTGGAAACCTGTGGCTTGGTAACATGACTGAGGTTTGTTACTGGAACCCTGTTCCCTGGGATCATGACTGAGGTTTGATTCTGGACAGCTTTGTCCTGGGAACATGACTGTGCTTTGATTGTGGAACCATGGGTCCTGCAAACATGACTGAGGTTTGATTCTGGAACCATGTGTCCTGGGAATATGACTGAGGTTTGATTCTGGAAATCTGTGGCCTGGGAATTTCACTGAGGTTTGATGGCAGAAACCTGTGGACTGGCAACATGACTGAGGTTTGATTGTAGAACCCTGTGCCCTGGAAACATGACTGTGGCCTGGTACTGGAAAACCATGGCCTAGGAATTTGACATTGGTTTGATTCTGGAACCCTTTGGCCTGGGAACATGACTGAGTCTTGGTTCTGGAACCCTGTGGACTGAGAACATGACTGAGGTTTGATTGTAGAACCCTGTGCCCTGGAAACATGACTGTGGCCTGGTACTGGAAACCCATGGCCTAGGAATTTGACAATGGTTTGATTCTGGAACCCTGTGGCCTGAGAACATGACTGAGGCCTGATTCTGGAAACCTGTGGCCTGGGAACATGACATCTGTTTAGACTGTGGAATACTGGGCCCTGGGAACCTGACTGAGTCTTGGTTCTGGAACCCTGTGGACTGGGAACATGACTGAGGTTTTATTCTGGAATCCTGTGGCCTGGGAGCATGACATCAGTGGATTCCGGAACCCTGTGGCCTTGGAACATGAGAACGGTTTGATTCTGGAACCCTGTGGCCTGGGAACATGTCTGAGGTTTCATGGTGGAAACCTGTGGCTTGGCAACATGACATCTGTTTAGATTGTGGAATACTGGGCCCTGGGAACCTGACTGAGACTTGGTTCTAGAACCCTGTGGACTGGGAACATGACTGAGGTTTTATTCTGGAATCAGGTGGCCTGGGAACATGACATCAGTGGATTCTGGAACCCTGTGGCCGGGGAACATGACTGAGGCGTGATTCTGCAAAACTGTGGCCTGGGAATATGACTGAGGTTTGATTCTGGAAATCTGTGGCCTGGGAACTTGACTGAGGTTTGATGGCAGAAACCTGTGGACTGGCCACATGACAGAGGTTTGATTGTAGAACCCTGTGCCCTGGAAACATGACTGTGGCCTGGTACTGGAAAACCATGGCCTAGGAATTTGACATTGGTTGATTCTGGAAACCTGTGGCCTGAGAACATGACTGAGGCCTGATTCTGGAAACCTGTGGCCTGGGAACATGACATCTGTTTAGACTGTGGAATACTGGGCCCTGGGAACCTGACTGAGTCTTGGTTCTGGAACCCTGTGGACTTGGAACATGACTGAGGTTTTATTCTGGAATTCTGTGGCCTGGGATCATGACATCAGTGGATTCTGGAACCCTGTGACCTGGGAACATGACTTAGGCGTTATTCTGGAAAACTGTGGCCTGGGAACTTGACTGAGGATTGATGGTAGAAATCTGTGGACTGGCAACATGACTGAGGTTTGATTGTAGAACCCTGTGCCCTGGAAACATGACTGCGACCTGATATTTGAAACCCATGGCCTGGGAACTTGACATTGGTTTGATTCTGGAACCATGTGGCCAGGAACAAGACTGAGGCGTGATTCTGGAATCCTGTGGCCTGGGAACATGATATCTGTTTAGATTGTGGAATACTGTGCCCTGGGAACATGACTGAGGCTTGGTTCTGGAACCCTGTGGACTGTGAACATGACTGAGGTTTTATTCTGGAATCCTGTGGCCTGGGAACATGACATCAGTGGATTCTGGAACCCTGTGGCCTGGGAACATGAGAACGGCTTGATTCTGGAACACTGTGGCCTGGGAACATGTATGAGGTTTCATGGTGGAAACCTGTGGCTTGGTAACATGACTGAGGTTTGTTACTGGAACCCTGTTCCCTGGGAACATGACTGAGGTTTGATTCTGGACACTTTTGTCCTGGGAACATGACTGTGTTTTTTTTGTGGAACCATGGGTCCTGCAAACATGACTGAGATTTGATTCTGGAACCATGTGTCCTGGGAATATGACTGAGGTTTGATTCTGGAAATCTGTGGCCTGGGAACTTGATTGAGGTTTGATGGCAGAAACCTGTGGACTGGCCACATGACAGAGGTTTGATTGTAGAACCCTGTGCCCTGGAAACATGACTGTGGCCTGGTACTGGAAACCCATGGCCTAGGAATTTGACAATGGTTTGATTCTGGAACCCTATGGCCTGGGAACATGACTGAGGTTTGATTCAGGAAACCTGTGGCCTGGGAACATGACATCTGTTTAGATTGTGGAATACTGGGCCCTGGGAACCTGACTGAGTCTTGGTTCTGGAACCCTGTGGACTGGGAACATGACTGAGGTTTTATTCTGGAATCCTGTGGCCTGGGAGCATGACATCAGTGGATTCTGGAACCCTGTGGCCTTGGAACATGAGAACGGTTTGATTCTGGAACCCTGTGGACTGGGAACATGACTGAGGTTTTATTCTGGAATCAGGTGGCCTGGGAACATGACATCAGTGGATTCTGGAACCCTGTGGCCGGGGAACATGACTGAGGCGTGATTCTGGAAAACTGTGGCCTGGGAATATGACTGAGGTTTGATTCTGGAAATCTGTGGCCTGGGAACTTGACTGAGGTTTGATGGCAGAAACCTGTGGACTGGACACATGACAGAGGTTTGATTGTAGAACCCTGTGCCCTGGAAACATGACTGTGGCCTGGTACTGGAAAACCATGGCCTAGGAATTTGACATTGGTTTGATTCTGGAACCCTGTGGCCTGAGAAGATGACTGAGGCGTGATTCTGGAAACCTGTGACCTGGGAACATGACATCTGTTTAGACTGTGGAATACTGGGCCCTGGGAACCTGACTGAGTCTTGGTTCGGGAACCCTGTGGACTTGGAACATGACTGAGGATTTATTCTGGAATCCTGTGGCCTGAGAACATGACATCAGTGGATTCTGGAACCCTGTGGCCTGGGAACATGACTGAGGCGTAATTCTGGAAAACTGTGGCCTGGGAACTTGACTGAGGATTGATGGTAGAAATCTGTGGACTGGCAACATGACTGAGGTTTGATTGTAGAACCCTGTGCCCTGGAAACATGACTGCGACCTGATACTTGAAACCCATGGCCTGGGAACTTGACATTGGTTTGATTCTGGAACCCTGTGTCCAGGAACAAGACTGAGGCGTGATTCTGGAATCCTGTGGCCTGGGAACATGACATCTGTTTAGATTGTGGAATACTGGGCCCTGGGAACCTGACTGAGTCTTGGTTCTGGAACCCTGTGGACTGGGAACATGAGAACGGTTTGATTCTGGAACCCTGTGGCCTGGGAACATGTCTGAGGTTTGATGGTGGAAACCTGTGGCTTGGCAACATGACTGAGGTTTGTTACTGGAACCCTGTTCCCTGGGAACATGACTGAGGTTTGATTCTGGACAGCTTTGTCCTGGGAACATGACTGTGCTTTGATTGTGGAACCATGGGTCCTGCAAACATGACTGAGGTTTGATTCTGGAACCATGTGTCCTGGGAATATGACTGAGGTTTGATTCTGGAAATCTGTGGCCTGGGAACTTGACTGAGGTTTGATGGCAGAAACCTGTGGACTGGCCACATGACAGAGGTTTGATTGTAGAACCCTGTGCCCTGGAAACACGACTGTGGCCTGGTACTGGAAAACCATGGCCTAGGAATTTGACATTGGTTTGATTCTGGAACCCTGTGGCCTGAGAACATGACTGAGGCCTGATTCTGGAAACCTGTGGCCTGGGAACATGACATCTGTTTAGACTGTGGAATACTGGGCCCTGGGAACCTGACTGAGTCTTGGTTCTGGAACCCTGTGGACTTGGAACATGACTGAGGTTTTATTCTGGAATTCTGTGGCCTGGGAACATGACATCAGTGGATTCTGGAACCCTGTGGCCTGGGAACATGACTGAGGCGTTATTCTGGAAAACTGTGGCCTGGGAACTTGACTGAGGATTGATGGTAGAAATCTGTGGACTGGCAACATGACTGAGGTTTGATTGTAGAACCCTGTGCCCTGGAAACATGACTGCGACCTGATATTTGAAACCCATGGCCTGGGAACTTGACATTGGTTTGATTCTGGAACCATGTGGCCAGGAACAAGACTGAGGCGTGATTCTGTAATCCTGTGGCCTGGGAACATGATATCTGTTTAGATTGTGGAATACTGTGCCCTGGGAACATGACTGAGGCTTGGTTCTGGAACCCTGTGGACTGTGAACATGACTGAGCTTTTATTCTGGAATCCTGTGGCCTGGGAACATGACATCAGTGGATTCTGGAACCCTGTGGCCTGGGAACATGAGAACGGCTTGATTCTGGAACACTGTGGCCTGGGAACATGTATGAGGTTTCATGGTGGAAACCTGTGGCTTGGTAACATGACTGAGGTTTGTTACTGGAACCCTGTTCCCTGGGATCATGACTGAGGTTTGATTCTGGACAGCTTTGTCCTGGGAACATGACTGTGCTTTGATTGTGGAACCATGGGTCCTGCAAACATGACTGAGGTTTGATTCTGGAACCATGTGTCCTGGGAATATGACTGAGGTTTGATTCTGGAAATCTGTGGCCTGGGAATTTCACTGAGGTTTGATGGCAGAAACCTGTGGACTGGCAACATGACTGAGGTTTGATTGTAGAACCCTGTGCCCTGGAAACATGACTGTGGCCTGGTACTGGAAAACCATGGCCTAGGAATTTGACATTGGTTTGATTCTGGAACCCTTTGGCCTGGGAACATGACTGAGTCCTGGTTCTGGAACCCTGTGGACTGAGAACATGACTGAGGTTTGATTGTAGAACCCTGTGCCCTGGAAACATGACTGTGGCCTGGTACTGGAAACCCATGGCCTAGGAATTTGACAATGGTTTGATTCTGGAACCCTATGGCCTGGGAACATGACTGAGGTTTGATTCTGGAAACCTGTGGCATGGGAACATGACATCTGTTTAGATTGTGGAATACTGGGCCCTGGGAACCTGACTGAGTCTTGGTTCTGGAACCCTGTGGACTGGGAACATGACTGAGGTTTTATTCTGGAATCCTGTGGCCTGGGAGCATGACATCAGTGGTTTCTGGAACCCTGTGGCCTTGGAACATGAGAACGGTTTGATTCTGGAACCCTGTGGCCTGGGAACATGTCTGAGGTTTCATGGCGGAAACCTGTGGCTTGGCAACATGACATCTGTTTAGATTGTGGAATACTGGGCCCTGGGAACCTGACTGAGACTTGGTTCTAGAACCCTGTGGACTGGGAACATGACTGAGGTTTTATTCTGGAGTCAGGTGGCCTGGGAACATGACATCAGTGGATTCTGGAACCCTGTGGCCGGGGAACATGACTGAGGCGTGATTCTGCAAAACTGTGGCCTGGGAATATGACTGAGGTTTGATTCTGGAAATCTGTGGCCTGGGAACTTGACTGAGGTTTGATGGCAGAAACCTGTGGACTGGCCACATGACAGAGGTTTGATTGTAGAACCCTGTGCCCTGGAAACATGACTGTGGCCTGGTACTGGAAACCCATGGCCTAGGAATTTCACATTGGTTTGATTCTGGAACCCTGTGGCCTGAGAACATGACTGAGGCGTGATTCTGGAAACCTGTGGCCTGGGAACATGACATCTGTTTAGATTGTGGAATACTGAGCCCTGGGAACCTGACTGAGTCTTGGTTCTGGAACCCTGTGGACTTGGAACATGACTGAGGATTTATTCTGGAATCCTGTGGCCTGGGAACATGACATCAGTGGATTCTGGAACCCTGTGGCCTGGGAACATGACTGAGGCGTTATTCTGGAAAACTGTGGCCTGGGAACTTGACTGAGGATTGATGGTAGAAATCTGTGGACTGGCAACATGACTGAGGTTTGATTGTAGAACCCTGTGCCCTGGAAACCTGACTGCGACCTGATACTTGAAACCCATGGCCTGGGAACTTGACATTGGTTTGATTCTGGAACCCTGTGTCCAGGAACAAGACTGAGGCGTGATTCTGGAATCCTGTGGCCTGGGAACATGACATCTGTTTAGATTGTGGAATACTGGGCCCTGGGAACCTGACTGAAACTTGGTTCTGGAACCCTGTGGACTGGGAACATGAGAACGGTTTGATTCTGGAACCCTGTGGCCTGGGAACATGTATGAGGTTTCATGGTGGAAACCTGTGGCCTGGGAACATGATATCTGTTTAGATTGTGGAATACTGGGCCCTGGGAACCTGACTGAGTCTTGGTTCTGGAACCCTGTGGACTTGGAACATGACTGAGGTTTTATTCTGGAATCCTGTGGCCTGGGAACATGACATCAGTGGATTCTGGAACCCTGTGGCCTGAGAAGATGACTGAGGCGTGATTCTGGAAACCTGTGACCTGGGAACATGACATCTGTTTAGACTGTGGAATACTGGGCCCTGGGAACCTGACTGAGTCTTGGTTCTGGAACCCTGTGGACTTGGAACATGACTGAGGATTTATTCTGGAATCCTGTGGCCTGGGAACATGACATCAGTGGATTCTGGAACCCTGTGGCCTGGGAACATGACTGAGGCGTAATTCTGGAAAACTGTGGCCTGGGAACTTGACTGAGGATTGATGGTAGAAATCTGTGGACTGGCAACATGACTGAGGTTTGATTGTAGAACCCTGTGCCCTGGAAACATGACTGCGACCTGATACTTGAAACCCATGGCCTGGGAACTTGACATTGGTTTGATTCTGGAACCCTGTGTCCAGGAACAAGACTGAGGCGTGATTCTGGAATCCTGTGGCCTGGGAACATGACATCTGTTTAGATTGTGGAATACTGGGCCCTGGGAACCTGACTGAGTCTTGGTTCTGGAACCCTGTGGACTGGGAACATGAGAACGGTTTGATTCTGGAACCCTGTGGCCTGGGAACATGTCTGAGGTTTGATGGTGGAAACCTGTGGCTTGGCAACATGACTGAGGTTTGTTACTGGAACCCTGTTCCCTGGGAACATGACTGAGGTTTGATTCTGGACAGCTTTGTCCTGGGAACATGACTGTGCTTTGATTGTGGAACCATGGGTCCTGCAAACATGACTGAGGTTTGATTCTGGAACCATGTGTCCTGGGAATATGAGTGAGGTTTGATTCTGGAAATCTGTGGCCTGGGAACTTGAATGAGGTTTGATGGCAGAAACCTGTGGACTGGCCACATGACAGAGGTTTGATTGTAGAACCCTGTGCCCTGGAAACATGACTGTGGCCTGGTACTGGAAAACCATGGCCTAGGAATTTGACATTGGTTGATTCTGGAAACCTGTGGCCTGAGAACATGACTGAGGCCTGATTCTGGAAACCTGTGGCCTGGGAACATGACTTCTGTTTAGACTGTGGAATACTGGGCCCTGGGAACCTGACTGAGTCTTGGTTCTGGAACCCTGTGGACTTGGAACATGACTGAGGTTTTATTCTGGAATTCTGTGGCCTGGGATCATGACATCAGTGGATTCTGGAACCCTGTGGCCTGGGAACATGACTTAGGCGTTATTCTGGAAAACTGTGGCCTGGGAACTTGACTGAGGATTGATGGTAGAAATCTGTGGACTGGCAACATGACTGAGGTTTGATTGTAGAACCCTGTGCCCTGGAAACATGACTGCGACCTGATATTTGAAACCCATGGCCTGGGAACTTGACATTGGTTTGATTCTGGAACCATGTGGCCAGGAACAAGACTGAGGCGTGATTCTGGAATCCTGTGGCCTGGGAACATGATATCTGTTTAGATTGTGGAATACTGTGCCCTGGGAACATGACTGAGGCTTGGTTCTGGAACCCTGTGGACTGTGAACATGACTGAGGTTTTATTCTGGAATCCTGTGGCCTGGGAACATGACATCAGTGGATTCTGGAACCCTGTGGCCTGGGAACATGAGAACGGCTTGATTCTGGAACACTGTGGCCTGGGAACATGTATGAGGTTTCATGGTGGAAACCTGTGGCTTGGTAACATGACTGAGGTTTGTTCCTGGAACCCTGTTCCCTGGGAACATGACTGAGGTTTGATTCTGGACACTTTTGTCCTGGGAACACGACTGTGTTTTTTTTGTGGAACCATGGGTCCTGCAAACATGACTGAGATTTGATTCTGGAACCATGTGTCCTGGGAATATGACTGAGGTTTGATTCTGGAAATCTGTGGCCTGGGAACTTGATTGAGGTTTGATGGCAGAAACCTGTGGACTGGCCACATGACAGAGGTTTGATTGTAGAACCCTGTGCCCTGGAAACATGACTGTGGCCTGGTACTGGAAACCCATGGCCTAGGAATTTGACAATGGTTTGATTCTGGAACCCTATGGCCTGGGAACATGACTGAGGTTTGATTCAGGAAACCTGTGGCCTGGGAACATGACATCTGTTTAGATTGTGGAATACTGGGCCCTGGGAACCTGACTGAGTCTTGGTTCTGGAACCCTGTGGACTGGGAACATGACTGAGGTTTTATTCTGGAATCCTGTGGCCTGGGAGCATGACATCAGTGGATTCTGGAACCCTGTGGCCTTGGAACATGAGAACGGTTTGATTCTGGAACCCTGTGGCCTGGGAACATGTCTGAGGTTTCATGGTGGAAACCTGTGGCTTGGCAACATGACATCTGTTTAGATTGTGGAATACTGGGCCCTGGGAACCTGACTGAGACTTGATTCTGGAACCCTGTGGACTGGGAACATGACTGAGGTTTTATTCTGGAATCAGGTGGCCTGGGAACATGACATCAGTGGATTCTGGAACCCTGTGGCCGGGGAACATGACTGAGGCGTGATTCTGGAAAACTGTGGCCTGGGAATATGACTGAGGTTTGATTCTGGAAATCTGTGGCCTGGGAACTTGACTGAGGTTTGATGGCAGAAACCTGTGGACTGGACACATGACAGAGGTTTGATTGTAGAACCCTGTGCCCTGGAAACATGACTGTGGCCTGGTACTGGAAAACCATGGCCTAGGAATTTGACATTGGTTTGATTCTGGAACCCTGTGGCCTGAGAAGATGACTGAGGCGTGATTCTGGAAACCTGTGACCTGGGAACATGACATCTGTTTAGACTGTGGAATACTGGGCCCTGGGAACCTGACTGAGTCTTGGTTCGGGAACCCTGTGGACTTGGAACATGACTGAGGATTTATTCTGGAATCCTGTGGCCTGAGAACATGACATCAGTGGATTCTGGAACCCTGTGGCCTGGGAACATGACTGAGGCGTAATTCTGGAAAACTGTGGCCTGGGAACTTGACTGAGGATTGATGGTAGAAATCTGTGGACTGGCAACATGACTGAGGTTTGATTGTAGAACCCTGTGCCCTGGAAACATGACTGCGACCTGATACTTGAAACCCATGGCCTGGGAACTTGACATTGGTTTGATTCTGGAACCCTGTGTCCAGGAACAAGACTGAGGCGTGATTCTGGAATCCTGTGGCCTGGGAACATGACATCTGTTTAGATTGTGGAATACTGGGCCCTGGGAACCTGACTGAGTCTTGGTTCTGGAACCCTGTGGACTGGGAACATGAGAACGGTTTGATTCTGGAACCCTGTGGCCTGGGAACATGTCTGAGGTTTGATGGTGGAAACCTGTGGCTTGGCAACATGACTGAGGTTTGTTACTGGAACCCTGTTCCCTGGGAACATGACTGAGGTTTGATTCTGGACAGCTTTGTCCTGGGAACATGACTGTGCTTTGATTGTGGAACCATGGGTCCTGCAAACATGACTGAGGTTTGATTCTGGAACCATGTGTCCTGGGAATATGACTGAGGTTTGATTCTGGAAATCTGTGGCCTGGGAACTTGACTGAGGTTTGATGGCAGAAACCTGTGGACTGGCCACATGACAGAGGTTTGATTGTAGAACCCTGTGCCCTGGAAACATGACTGTGGCCTGGTACTGGAAAACCATGGCCTAGGAATTTGACATTGGTTTGATTCTGGAACCCTGTGGCCTGAGAACATGACTGAGGCCTGATTCTGGAAACCTGTGGCCTGGGAACATGACATCTGTTTAGACTGTGGAATACTGGGCCCTGGGAACCTGACTGAGTCTTGGTTCTGGAACCCTGTGGACTTGGAACATGACTGAGGTTTTATTCTGGAATTCTGTGGCCTGGGAACATGACATCAGTGGATTCTGGAACCCTGTGGCCTGGGAACATGACTGAGGCGTTATTCTGGAAAACTGTGGCCTGGGAACTTGACTGAGGATTGATGGTAGAAATCTGTGGACTGGCAACATGACTGAGGTTTGATTGTAGAACCCTGTGCCCTGGAAACATGACTGCGACCTGATATTTGAAACCCATGGCCTGGGAACTTGACATTGGTTTGATTCTGGAACCATGTGGCCAGGAACAAGACTGAGGCGTGATTCTGTAATCCTGTGGCCTGGGAACATGATATCTGTTTAGATTGTGGAATACTGTGCCCTGGGAACATGACTGAGGCTTGGTTCTGGAACCCTGTGGACTGTGAACATGACTGAGCTTTTATTCTGGAATCCTGTGGCCTGGGAACATGACATCAGTGGATTCTGGAACCCTGTGGCCTGGGAACATGAGAACGGCTTGATTCTGGAACACTGTGGCCTGGGAACATGTATGAGGTTTCATGGTGGAAACCTGTGGCTTGGTAACATGACTGAGGTTTGTTACTGGAACCCTGTTCCCTGGGATCATGACTGAGGTTTGATTCTGGACAGCTTTGTCCTGGGAACATGACTGTGCTTTGATTGTGGAACCATGGGTCCTGCAAACATGACTGAGGTTTGATTCTGGAACCATGTGTCCTGGGAATATGACTGAGGTTTGATTCTGGAAATCTGTGGCCTGGGAATTTCACTGAGGTTTGATGGCAGAAACCTGTGGACTGGCAACATGACTGAGGTTTGATTGTAGAACCCTGTGCCCTGGAAACATGACTGTGGCCTGGTACTGGAAAACCATGGCCTAGGAATTTGACATTGGTTTGATTCTGGAACCCTTTGGCCTGGGAACATGACTGAGTCTTGGTTCTGGAACCCTGTGGACTGAGAACATGACTGAGGTTTGATTGTAGAACCCTGTGCCCTGGAAACATGACTGTGGCCTGGTACTGGAAACCCATGGCCTAGGAATTTGACAATGGTTTGATTCTGGAACCCTGTGGCCTGAGAACATGACTGAGGCCTGATTCTGGAAACCTGTGGCCTTTGAACATGACATCTGTTTAGACTGTGGAATACTGGGCCCTGGGAACCTGACTGAGTCTTGGTTCTGGAACCCTGTGGACTGGGAACATGACTGAGGTTTTATTCTGGAATCCTGTGGCCTGGGAGCATGACATCAGTGGATTCCGGAACCCTGTGGCCTTGGAACATGAGAACGGTTTGATTCTGGAACCCTGTGGCCTGGGAACATGTCTGAGGTTTCATGGTGGAAACCTGTGGCTTGGCAACATGACATCTGTTTAGATTGTGGAATACTGGGCCCTGGGAACCTGACTGAGACTTGGTTCTAGAACCCTGTGGACTGGGAACATGACTGAGGTTTTATTCTGGAATCAGGTGGCCTGGGAACATGACATCAGTGGATTCTGGAACCCTGTGGCCGGGGAACATGACTGAGGCGTGATTCTGCAAAACTGTGGCCTGGGAATATGACTGAGGTTTGATTCTGGAAATCTGTGGCCTGGGAACTTGACTGAGGTTTGATGGCAGAAACCTGTGGACTGGACACATGACAGAGGTTTGATTGTAGAACCCTGTGCCCTGGAAACATGACTGTGGCCTGGTACTGGAAAACCATGGCCTAGGAATTTGACATTGGTTTGATTCTGGAACCCTGTGGCCTGAGAAGATGACTGAGGCGTGATTCTGGAAACCTGTGACCTGGGAACATGACATCTGTTTAGACTGTGGAATACTGGGCCCTGGGAACCTGACTGAGTCTTGGTTCTGGAACCCTGTGGACTTGGAACATGACTGAGGATTTATTCTGGAATCCTGTGGCCTGGGAACATGACATCAGTGGATTCTGGAACCCTGTGGCCTGGGAACATGACTGAGGCGTAATTCTGGAAAACTGTGGCCTGGGAACTTGACTGAGGATTGATGGTAGAAATCTGTGGACTGGCAACATGACTGAGGTTTGATTGTAGAACCCTGTGCCCTGGAAACATGACTGCGACCTGATACTTGAAACCCATGGCCTGGGAACTTGACATTGGTTTGATTCTGGAACCCTGTGTCCAGGAACAAGACTGAGGCGTGATTCTGGAATCCTGTGGCCTGGGAACATGACATCTGTTTAGATTGTGGAATACTGGGCCCTGGGAACCTGACTGAGTCTTGGTTCTGGAACCCTGTGGACTGGGAACATGAGAACGGTTTGATTCTGGAACCCTGTGGCCTGGGAACATGTCTGAGGTTTGATGGTGGAAACCTGTGGCTTGGCAACATGACTGAGGTTTGTTACTGGAACCCTGTTCCCTGGGAACATGACTGAGGTTTGATTCTGGACAGCTTTGTCCTGGGAACATGACTGTGCTTTGATTGTGGAACCATGGGTCCTGCAAACATGACTGAGGTTTGATTCTGGAACCATGTGTCCTGGGAATATGAGTGAGGTTTGATTCTGGAAATCTGTGGCCTGGGAACTTGAATGAGGTTTGATGGCAGAAACCTGTGGACTGGCCACATGACAGAGGTTTGATTGTAGAACCCTGTGCCCTGGAAACATGACTGTGGCCTGGTACTGGAAAACCATGGCCTAGGAATTTGACATTGGTTGATTCTGGAAACCTGTGGCCTGAGAACATGACTGAGGCCTGATTCTGGAAACCTGTGGCCTGGGAACATGACATCTGTTTAGACTGTGGAATACTGGGCCCTGGGAACCTGACTGAGTCTTGGTTCTGGAACCCTGTGGACTTGGAACATGACTGAGGTTTTATTCTGGAATTCTGTGGCCTGGGATCATGACATCAGTGGATTCTGGAACCCTGTGACCTGGGAACATGACTTAGGCGTTATTCTGGAAAACTGTGGCCTGGGAACTTGACTGAGGATTGATGGTAGAAATCTGTGGACTGGCAACATGACTGAGGTTTGATTGTAGAACCCTGTGCCCTGGAAACATGACTGCGACCTGATATTTGAAACCCATGGCCTGGGAACTTGACATTGGTTTGATTCTGGAACCATGTGGCCAGGAACAAGACTGAGGCGTGATTCTGGAATCCTGTGGCCTGGGAACATGATATCTGTTTAGATTGTGGAATACTGTGCCCTGGGAACATGACTGAGGCTTGGTTCTGGAACCCTGTGGACTGTGAACATGACTGAGGTTTTATTCTGGAATCCTGTGGCCTGGGAACATGACATCAGTGGATTCTGGAACCCTGTGGCCTGGGAACATGAGAACGGCTTGATTCTGGAACACTGTGGCCTGGGAACATGTATGAGGTTTCATGGTGGAAACCTGTGGCTTGGTAACATGACTGAGGTTTGTTACTGGAACCCTGTTCCCTGGGAACATGACTGAGGTTTGATTCTGGACACTTTTGTCCTGGGAACATGACTGTGTTTTTTTTGTGGAACCATGGGTCCTGCAAACATGACTGAGATTTGATTCTGGAACCATGTGTCCTGGGAATATGACTGAGGTTTGATTCTGGAAATCTGTGGCCTGGGAACTTGATTGAGGTTTGATGGCAGAAACCTGTGGACTGGCCACATGACAGAGGTTTGATTGTAGAACCCTGTGCCCTGGAAACATGACTGTGGCCTGGTACTGGAAACCCATGGCCTAGGAATTTGACAATGGTTTGATTCTGGAACCCTATGGCCTGGGAACATGACTGAGGTTTGATTCAGGAAACCTGTGGCCTGGGAACATGACATCTGTTTAGATTGTGGAATACTGGGCCCTGGGAACCTGACTGAGTCTTGGTTCTGGAACCCTGTGGACTGGGAACATGACTGAGGTTTTATTCTGGAATCCTGTGGCCTGGGAGCATGACATCAGTGGATTCTGGAACCCTGTGGCCTTGGAACATGAGAACGGTTTGATTCTGGAACCCTGTGGCCTGGGAACATGTCTGAGGTTTCATGGTGGAAACCTGTGGCTTGGCAACATGACATCTGTTTAGATTGTGGAATACTGGGCCCTGGGAACCTGACTGAGACTTGATTCTGGAACCCTGTGGACTGGGAACATGACTGAGGTTTTATTCTGGAATCAGGTGGCCTGGGAACATGACATCAGTGGATTCTGGAACCCTGTGGCCGGGGAACATGACTGAGGCGTGATTCTGGAAAACTGTGGCCTGGGAATATGACTGAGGTTTGATTCTGGAAATCTGTGGCCTGGGAACTTGACTGAGGTTTGATGGCAGAAACCTGTGGACTGGACACATGACAGAGGTTTGATTGTAGAACCCTGTGCCCTGGAAACATGACTGTGGCCTGGTACTGGAAAACCATGGCCTAGGAATTTGACATTGGTTTGATTCTGGAACCCTGTGGCCTGAGAAGATGACTGAGGCGTGATTCTGGAAACCTGTGACCTGGGAACATGACATCTGTTTAGACTGTGGAATACTGGGCCCTGGGAACCTGACTGAGTCTTGGTTCGGGAACCCTGTGGACTTGGAACATGACTGAGGATTTATTCTGGAATCCTGTGGCCTGAGAACATGACATCAGTGGATTCTGGAACCCTGTGGCCTGGGAACATGACTGAGGCGTAATTCTGGAAAACTGTGGCCTGGGAACTTGACTGAGGATTGATGGTAGAAATCTGTGGACTGGCAACATGACTGAGGTTTGATTGTAGAACCCTGTGCCCTGGAAACATGACTGCGACCTGATACTTGAAACCCATGGCCTGGGAACTTGACATTGGTTTGATTCTGGAACCCTGTGTCCAGGAACAAGACTGAGGCGTGATTCTGGAATCCTGTGGCCTGGGAACATGACATCTGTTTAGATTGTGGAATACTGGGCCCTGGGAACCTGACTGAGTCTTGGTTCTGGAACCCTGTGGACTGGGAACATGAGAACGGTTTGATTCTGGAACCCTGTGGCCTGGGAACATGTCTGAGGTTTGATGGTGGAAACCTGTGGCTTGGCAACATGACTGAGGTTTGTTACTGGAACCCTGTTCCCTGGGAACATGACTGAGGTTTGATTCTGGACAGCTTTGTCCTGGGAACATGACTGTGCTTTGATTGTGGAACCATGGGTCCTGCAAACATGACTGAGGTTTGATTCTGGAACCATGTGTCCTGGGAATATGACTGAGGTTTGATTCTGGAAATCTGTGGCCTGGGAACTTGACTGAGGTTTGATGGCAGAAACCTGTGGACTGGCCACATGACAGAGGTTTGATTGTAGAACCCTGTGCCCTGGAAACATGACTGTGGCCTGGTACTGGAAAACCATGGCCTAGGAATTTGACATTGGTTTGATTCTGGAACCCTGTGGCCTGAGAACATGACTGAGGCCTGATTCTGGAAACCTGTGGCCTGGGAACATGACATCTGTTTAGACTCTGGAATACTGGGCCCTGGGAACCTGACTGAGTCTTGGTTCTGGAACCCTGTGGACTTGGAACATGACTGAGGTTTTATTCTGGAATTCTGTGGCCTGGGAACATGACATCAGTGGATTCTGGAACCCTGTGGCCTGGGAACATGACTGAGGCGTTATTCTGGAAAACTGTGGCCTGGGAACTTGACTGAGGATTGATGGTAGAAATCTGTGGACTGGCAACATGACTGAGGTTTGATTGTAGAACCCTGTGCCCTGGAAACATGACTGCGACCTGATATTTGAAACCCATGGCCTGGGAACTTGACATTGGTTTGATTCTGGAACCATGTGGCCAGGAACAAGACTGAGGCGTGATTCTGTAATCCTGTGGCCTGGGAACATGATATCTGTTTAGATTGTGGAATACTGTGCCCTGGGAACATGACTGAGGCTTGGTTCTGGAACCCTGTGGACTGTGAACATGACTGAGCTTTTATTCTGGAATCCTGTGGCCTGGGAACATGACATCAGTGGATTCTGGAACCCTGTGGCCTGGGAACATGAGAACGGCTTGATTCTGGAACACTGTGGCCTGGGAACATGTATGAGGTTTCATGGTGGAAACCTGTGGCTTGGTAACATGACTGAGGTTTGTTACTGGAACCCTGTTCCCTGGGATCATGACTGAGGTTTGATTCTGGACAGCTTTGTCCTGGGAACATGACTGTGCTTTGATTGTGGAACCATGGGTCCTGCAAACATGACTGAGGTTTGATTCTGGAACCATGTGTCCTGGGAATATGACTGAGGTTTGATTCTGGAAATCTGTGGCCTGGGAATTTCACTGAGGTTTGATGGCAGAAACCTGTGGACTGGCAACATGACTGAGGTTTGATTGTAGAACCCTGTGCCCTGGAAACATGACTGTGGCCTGGTACTGGAAAACCATGGCCTAGGAATTTGACATTGGTTTGATTCTGGAACCCTTTGGCCTGGGAACATGACTGAGTCTTGGTTCTGGAACCCTGTGGACTGAGAACATGACTGAGGTTTGATTGTAGAACCCTGTGCCCTGGAAACATGACTGTGGCCTGGTACTGGAAACCCATGGCCTAGGAATTTGACAATGGTTTGATTCTGGAACCCTGTGGCCTGAGAACATGACTGAGGCCTGATTCTGGAAACCTGTGGCCTTTGAACATGACATCTGTTTAGACTGTGGAATACTGGGCCCTGGGAACCTGACTGAGTCTTGGTTCTGGAACCCTGTGGACTGGGAACATGACTGAGGTTTTATTCTGGAATCCTGTGGCCTGGGAGCATGACATCAGTGGATTCCGGAACCCTGTGGCCTTGGAACATGAGAACGGTTTGATTCTGGAACCCTGTGGCCTGGGAACATGTCTGAGGTTTCATGGTGGAAACCTGTGGCTTGGCAACATGACATCTGTTTAGATTGTGGAATACTGGGCCCTGGGAACCTGACTGAGACTTGGTTCTAGAACCCTGTGGACTGGGAACATGACTGAGGTTTTATTCTGGAATCAGGTGGCCTGGGAACATGACATCAGTGGATTCTGGAACCCTGTGGCCGGGGAACATGACTGAGGCGTGATTCTGCAAAACTGTGGCCTGGGAATATGACTGAGGTTTGATTCTGGAAATCTGTGGCCTGGGAACTTGACTGAGGTTTGATGGCAGAAACCTGTGGACTGGACACATGACAGAGGTTTGATTGTAGAACCCTGTGCCCTGGAAACATGACTGTGGCCTGGTACTGGAAAACCATGGCCTAGGAATTTGACATTGGTTTGATTCTGGAACCCTGTGGCCTGAGAAGATGACTGAGGCGTGATTCTGGAAACCTGTGACCTGGGAACATGACATCTGTTTAGACTGTGGAATACTGGGCCCTGGGAACCTGACTGAGTCTTGGTTCTGGAACCCTGTGGACTTGGAACATGACTGAGGATTTATTCTGGAATCCTGTGGCCTGGGAACATGACATCAGTGGATTCTGGAACCCTGTGGCCTGGGAACATGACTGAGGCGTAATTCTGGAAAACTGTGGCCTGGGAACTTGACTGAGGATTGATGGTAGAAATCTGTGGACTGGCAACATGACTGAGGTTTGATTGTAGAACCCTGTGCCCTGGAAACATGACTGCGACCTGATACTTGAAACCCATGGCCTGGGAACTTGACATTGGTTTGATTCTGGAACCCTGTGTCCAGGAACAAGACTGAGGCGTGATTCTGGAATCCTGTGGCCTGGGAACATGACATCTGTTTAGATTGTGGAATACTGGGCCCTGGGAACCTGACTGAGTCTTGGTTCTGGAACCCTGTGGACTGGGAACATGAGAACGGTTTGATTCTGGAACCCTGTGGCCTGGGAACATGTCTGAGGTTTGATGGTGGAAACCTGTGGCTTGGCAACATGACTGAGGTTTGTTACTGGAACCCTGTTCCCTGGGAACATGACTGAGGTTTGATTCTGGACAGCTTTGTCCTGGGAACATGACTGTGCTTTGATTGTGGAACCATGGGTCCTGCAAACATGACTGAGGTTTGATTCTGGAACCATGTGTCCTGGGAATATGAGTGAGGTTTGATTCTGGAAATCTGTGGCCTGGGAACTTGAATGAGGTTTGATGGCAGAAACCTGTGGACTGGCCACATGACAGAGGTTTGATTGTAGAACCCTGTGCCCTGGAAACATGACTGTGGCCTGGTACTGGAAAACCATGGCCTAGGAATTTGACATTGGTTGATTCTGGAAACCTGTGGCCTGAGAACATGACTGAGGCCTGATTCTGGAAACCTGTGGCCTGGGAACATGACATCTGTTTAGACTGTGGAATACTGGGCCCTGGGAACCTGACTGAGTCTTGGTTCTGGAACCCTGTGGACTTGGAACATGACTGAGGTTTTATTCTGGAATTCTGTGGCCTGGGATCATGACATCAGTGGATTCTGGAACCCTGTGACCTGGGAACATGACTTAGGCGTTATTCTGGAAAACTGTGGCCTGGGAACTTGACTGAGGATTGATGGTAGAAATCTGTGGACTGGCAACATGACTGAGGTTTGATTGTAGAACCCTGTGCCCTGGAAACATGACTGCGACCTGATATTTGAAACCCATGGCCTGGGAACTTGACATTGGTTTGATTCTGGAACCATGTGGCCAGGAACAAGACTGAGGCGTGATTCTGGAATCCTGTGGCCTGGGAACATGATATCTGTTTAGATTGTGGAATACTGTGCCCTGGGAACATGACTGAGGCTTGGTTCTGGAACCCTGTGGACTGTGAACATGACTGAGGTTTTATTCTGGAATCCTGTGGCCTGGGAACATGACATCAGTGGATTCTGGAACCCTGTGGCCTGGGAACATGAGAACGGCTTGATTCTGGAACACTGTGGCCTGGGAACATGTATGAGGTTTCATGGTGGAAACCTGTGGCTTGGTAACATGACTGAGGTTTGTTACTGGAACCCTGTTCCCTGGGAACATGACTGAGGTTTGATTCTGGACACTTTTGTCCTGGGAACATGACTGTGTTTTTTTTGTGGAACCATGGGTCCTGCAAACATGACTGAGATTTGATTCTGGAACCATGTGTCCTGGGAATATGACTGAGGTTTGATTCTGGAAATCTGTGGCCTGGGAACTTGATTGAGGTTTGATGGCAGAAACCTGTGGACTGGCCACATGACAGAGGTTTGATTGTAGAACCCTGTGCCCTGGAAACATGACTGTGGCCTGGTACTGGAAACCCATGGCCTAGGAATTTGACAATGGTTTGATTCTGGAACCCTATGGCCTGGGAACATGACTGAGGTTTGATTCAGGAAACCTGTGGCCTGGGAACATGACATCTGTTTAGATTGTGGAATACTGGGCCCTGGGAACCTGACTGAGTCTTGGTTCTGGAACCCTGTGGACTGGGAACATGACTGAGGTTTTATTCTGGAATCCTGTGGCCTGGGAGCATGACATCAGTGGATTCTGGAACCCTGTGGCCTTGGAACATGAGAACGGTTTGATTCTGGAACCCTGTGGCCTGGGAACATGTCTGAGGTTTCATGGTGGAAACCTGTGGCTTGGCAACATGACATCTGTTTAGATTGTGGAATACTGGGCCCTGGGAACCTGACTGAGACTTGATTCTGGAACCCTGTGGACTGGGAACATGACTGAGGTTTTATTCTGGAATCAGGTGGCCTGGGAACATGACATCAGTGGATTCTGGAACCCTGTGGCCGGGGAACATGACTGAGGCGTGATTCTGGAAAACTGTGGCCTGGGAATATGACTGAGGTTTGATTCTGGAAATCTGTGGCCTGGGAACTTGACTGAGGTTTGATGGCAGAAACCTGTGGACTGGACACATGACAGAGGTTTGATTGTAGAACCCTGTGCCCTGGAAACATGACTGTGGCCTGGTACTGGAAAACCATGGCCTAGGAATTTGACATTGGTTTGATTCTGGAACCCTGTGGCCTGAGAAGATGACTGAGGCGTGATTCTGGAAACCTGTGGCCTGGGAACATGACATCTGTTTAGACTGTGGAATACTGGGCCCTGGGAACCTGACTGAGTCTTGGTTCGGGAACCCTGTGGACTTGGAACATGACTGAGGATTTATTCTGGAATCCTGTGGCCTGAGAACATGACATCAGTGGATTCTGGAACCCTGTGGCCTGGGAACATGACTGAGGCGTAATTCTGGAAAACTGTGGCCTGGGAACTTGACTGAGGATTGATGGTAGAAATCTGTGGACTGGCAACATGACTGAGGTTTGATTGTAGAACCCTGTGCCCTGGAAACATGACTGCGACCTGATACTTGAAACCCATGGCCTGGGAACTTGACATTGGTTTGATTCTGGAACCCTGTGTCCAGGAACAAGACTGAGGCGTGATTCTGGAATCCTGTGGCCTGGGAACATGACATCTGTTTAGATTGTGGAATACTGGGCCCTGGGAACCTGACTGAGTCTTGGTTCTGGAACCCTGTGGACTGGGAACATGAGAACGGTTTGATTCTGGAACCCTGTGGCCTGGGAACATGTCTGAGGTTTGATGGTGGAAACCTGTGGCTTGGCAACATGACTGAGGTTTGTTACTGGAACCCTGTTCCCTGGGAACATGACTGAGGTTTGATTCTGGACAGCTTTGTCCTGGGAACATGACTGTGCTTTGATTGTGGAACCATGGGTCCTGCAAACATGACTGAGGTTTGATTCTGGAACCATGTGTCCTGGGAATATGACTGAGGTTTGATTCTGGAAATCTGTGGCCTGGGAACTTGACTGAGGTTTGATGGCAGAAACCTGTGGACTGGCCACATGACAGAGGTTTGATTGTAGAACCCTGTGCCCTGGAAACACGACTGTGGCCTGGTACTGGAAAACCATGGCCTAGGAATTTGACATTGGTTTGATTCTGGAACCCTGTGGCCTGAGAACATGACTGAGGCCTGATTCTGGAAACCTGTGGCCTGGGAACATGACATCTGTTTAGACTGTGGAATACTGGGCCCTGGGAACCTGACTGAGTCTTGGTTCTGGAACCCTGTGGACTTGGAACATGACTGAGGTTTTATTCTGGAATTCTGTGGCCTGGGAACATGACATCAGTGGATTCTGGAACCCTGTGGCCTGGGAACATGACTGAGGCGTTATTCTGGAAAACTGTGGCCTGGGAACTTGACTGAGGATTGATGGTAGAAATCTGTGGACTGGCAACATGACTGAGGTTTGATTGTAGAACCCTGTGCCCTGGAAACATGACTGCGACCTGATATTTGAAACCCATGGCCTGGGAACTTGACATTGGTTTGATTCTGGAACCATGTGGCCAGGAACAAGACTGAGGCGTGATTCTGGAATCCTGTGGCCTGGGAACATGATATCTGTTTAGATTGTGGAATACTGTGCCCTGGGAACATGACTGAGGCTTGGTTCTGGAACCCTGTGGACTGTGAACATGACTGAGGTTTTATTCTGGAATCCTGTGGCCTGGGAACATGACATCAGTGGATTCTGGAACCCTGTGGCCTGGGAACATGAGAACGGCTTGATTCTGGAACACTGTGGCCTGGGAACATGTATGAGGTTTCATGGTGGAAACCTGTGGCTTGGTAACATGACTGAGGTTTGTTACTGGAACCCTGTTCCCTGGGATCATGACTGAGGTTTGATTCTGGACAGCTTTGTCCTGGGAACATGACTGTGCTTTGATTGTGGAACCATGGGTCCTGCAAACATGACTGAGGTTTGATTCTGGAACCATGTGTCCTGGGAATATGACTGAGGTTTGATTCTGGAAATCTGTGGCCTGGGAATTTCACTGAGGTTTGATGGCAGAAACCTGTGGACTGGCAACATGACTGAGGTTTGATTGTAGAACCCTGTGCCCTGGAAACATGACTGTGGCCTGGTACTGGAAAACCATGGCCTAGGAATTTGACATTGGTTTGATTCTGGAACCCTTTGGCCTGGGAACATGACTGAGTCTTGGTTCTGGAACCCTGTGGACTGAGAACATGACTGAGGTTTGATTGTAGAACCCTGTGCCCTGGAAACATGACTGTGGCCTGGTACTGGAAACCCATGGCCTAGGAATTTGACAATGGTTTGATTCTGGAACCCTGTGGCCTGAGAACATGACTGAGGCCTGATTCTGGAAACCTGTGGCCTGGGAACATGACATCTGTTTAGACTGTGGAATACTGGGCCCTGGGAACCTGACTGAGTCTTGGTTCTGGAACCCTGTGGACTGGGAACATGACTGAGGTTTTATTCTGGAATCCTGTGGCCTGGGAGCATGACATCAGTGGATTCCGGAACCCTGTGGCCTTGGAACATGAGAACGGTTTGATTCTGGAACCCTGTGGCCTGGGAACATGTCTGAGGTTTCATGGTGGAAACCTGTGGCTTGGCAACATGACATCTGTTTAGATTGTGGAATACTGGGCCCTGGGAACCTGACTGAGACTTGGTTCTAGAACCCTGTGGACTGGGAACATGACTGAGGTTTTATTCTGGAATCAGGTGGCCTGGGAACATGACATCAGTGGATTCTGGAACCCTGTGGCCGGGGAACATGACTGAGGCGTGATTCTGCAAAACTGTGGCCTGGGAATATGACTGAGGTTTGATTCTGGAAATCTGTGGCCTGGGAACTTGACTGAGGTTTGATGGCAGAAACCTGTGGACTGGCCACATGACAGAGGTTTGATTGTAGAACCCTGTGCCCTGGAAACATGACTGTGGCCTGGTACTGGAAAACCATGGCCTAGGAATTTGACATTGGTTGATTCTGGAAACCTGTGGCCTGAGAACATGACTGAGGCCTGATTCTGGAAACCTGTGGCCTGGGAACATGACATCTGTTTAGACTGTGGAATACTGGGCCCTGGGAACCTGACTGAGTCTTGGTTCTGGAACCCTGTGGACTTGGAACATGACTGAGGTTTTATTCTGGAATTCTGTGGCCTGGGATCATGACATCAGTGGATTCTGGAACCCTGTGACCTGGGAACATGACTTAGGCGTTATTCTGGAAAACTGTGGCCTGGGAACTTGACTGAGGATTGATGGTAGAAATCTGTGGACTGGCAACATGACTGAGGTTTGATTGTAGAACCCTGTGCCCTGGAAACATGACTGCGACCTGATATTTGAAACCCATGGCCTGGGAACTTGACATTGGTTTGATTCTGGAACCATGTGGCCAGGAACAAGACTGAGGCGTGATTCTGGAATCCTGTGGCCTGGGAACATGATATCTGTTTAGATTGTGGAATACTGTGCCCTGGGAACATGACTGAGGCTTGGTTCTGGAACCCTGTGGACTGTGAACATGACTGAGGTTTTATTCTGGAATCCTGTGGCCTGGGAACATGACATCAGTGGATTCTGGAACCCTGTGGCCTGGGAACATGAGAACGGCTTGATTCTGGAACACTGTGGCCTGGGAACATGTATGAGGTTTCATGGTGGAAACCTGTGGCTTGGTAACATGACTGAGGTTTGTTACTGGAACCCTGTTCCCTGGGAACATGACTGAGGTTTGATTCTGGACACTTTTGTCCTGGGAACATGACTGTGTTTTTTTTGTGGAACCATGGGTCCTGCAAACATGACTGAGATTTGATTCTGGAACCATGTGTCCTGGGAATATGACTGAGGTTTGATTCTGGAAATCTGTGGCCTGGGAACTTGATTGAGGTTTGATGGCAGAAACCTGTGGACTGGCCACATGACAGAGGTTTGATTGTAGAACCCTGTGCCCTGGAAACATGACTGTGGCCTGGTACTGGAAACCCATGGCCTAGGAATTTGACAATGGTTTGATTCTGGAACCCTATGGCCTGGGAACATGACTGAGGTTTGATTCAGGAAACCTGTGGCCTGGGAACATGACATCTGTTTAGATTGTGGAATACTGGGCCCTGGGAACCTGACTGAGTCTTGGTTCTGGAACCCTGTGGACTGGGAACATGACTGAGGTTTTATTCTGGAATCCTGTGGCCTGGGAGCATGACATCAGTGGATTCTGGAACCCTGTGGCCTTGGAACATGAGAACGGTTTGATTCTGGAACCCTGTGGCCTGGGAACATGTCTGAGGTTTCATGGTGGAAACCTGTGGCTTGGCAACATGACATCTGTTTAGATTGTGGAATACTGGGCCCTGGGAACCTGACTGAGACTTGATTCTGGAACCCTGTGGACTGGGAACATGACTGAGGTTTTATTCTGGAATCAGGTGGCCTGGGAACATGACATCAGTGGATTCTGGAACCCTGTGGCCGGGGAACATGACTGAGGCGTGATTCTGGAAAACTGTGGCCTGGGAATATGACTGAGGTTTGATTCTGGAAATCTGTGGCCTGGGAACTTGACTGAGGTTTGATGGCAGAAACCTGTGGACTGGACACATGACAGAGGTTTGATTGTAGAACCCTGTGCCCTGGAAACATGACTGTGGCCTGGTACTGGAAAACCATGGCCTAGGAATTTGACATTGGTTTGATTCTGGAACCCTGTGGCCTGAGAAGATGACTGAGGCGTGATTCTGGAAACCTGTGACCTGGGAACATGACATCTGTTTAGACTGTGGAATACTGGGCCCTGGGAACCTGACTGAGTCTTGGTTCGGGAACCCTGTGGACTTGGAACATGACTGAGGATTTATTCTGGAATCCTGTGGCCTGAGAACATGACATCAGTGGATTCTGGAACCCTGTGGCCTGGGAACATGACTGAGGCGTAATTCTGGAAAACTGTGGCCTGGGAACTTGACTGAGGATTGATGGTAGAAATCTGTGGACTGGCAACATGACTGAGGTTTGATTGTAGAACCCTGTGCCCTGGAAACATGACTGCGACCTGATACTTGAAACCCATGGCCTGGGAACTTGACATTGGTTTGATTCTGGAACCCTGTGTCCAGGAACAAGACTGAGGCGTGATTCTGGAATCCTGTGGCCTGGGAACATGACATCTGTTTAGATTGTGGAATACTGGGCCCTGGGAACCTGACTGAGTCTTGGTTCTGGAACCCTGTGGACTGGGAACATGAGAACGGTTTGATTCTGGAACCCTGTGGCCTGGGAACATGTCTGAGGTTTGATGGTGGAAACCTGTGGCTTGGCAACATGACTGAGGTTTGTTACTGGAACCCTGTTCCCTGGGAACATGACTGAGGTTTGATTCTGGACAGCTTTGTCCTGGGAACATGACTGTGCTTTGATTGTGGAACCATGGGTCCTGCAAACATGACTGAGGTTTGATTCTGGAACCATGTGTCCTGGGAATATGACTGAGGTTTGATTCTGGAAATCTGTGGCCTGGGAACTTGACTGAGGTTTGATGGCAGAAACCTGTGGACTGGCCACATGACAGAGGTTTGATTGTAGAACCCTGTGCCCTGGAAACACGACTGTGGCCTGGTACTGGAAAACCATGGCCTAGGAATTTGACATTGGTTTGATTCTGGAACCCTGTGGCCTGAGAACATGACTGAGGCCTGATTCTGGAAACCTGTGGCCTGGGAACATGACATCTGTTTAGACTGTGGAATACTGGGCCCTGGGAACCTGACTGAGTCTTGGTTCTGGAACCCTGTGGACTTGGAACATGACTGAGGTTTTATTCTGGAATTCTGTGGCCTGGGAACATGACATCAGTGGATTCTGGAACCCTGTGGCCTGGGAACATGACTGAGGCGTTATTCTGGAAAACTGTGGCCTGGGAACTTGACTGAGGATTGATGGTAGAAATCTGTGGACTGGCAACATGACTGAGGTTTGATTGTAGAACCCTGTGCCCTGGAAACATGACTGCGACCTGATATTTGAAACCCATGGCCTGGGAACTTGACATTGGTTTGATTCTGGAACCATGTGGCCAGGAACAAGACTGAGGCGTGATTCTGTAATCCTGTGGCCTGGGAACATGATATCTGTTTAGATTGTGGAATACTGTGCCCTGGGAACATGACTGAGGCTTGGTTCTGGAACCCTGTGGACTGTGAACATGACTGAGCTTTTATTCTGGAATCCTGTGGCCTGGGAACATGACATCAGTGGATTCTGGAACCCTGTGGCCTGGGAACATGAGAACGGCTTGATTCTGGAACACTGTGGCCTGGGAACATGTATGAGGTTTCATGGTGGAAACCTGTGGCTTGGTAACATGACTGAGGTTTGTTACTGGAACCCTGTTCCCTGGGATCATGACTGAGGTTTGATTCTGGACAGCTTTGTCCTGGGAACATGACTGTGCTTTGATTGTGGAACCATGGGTCCTGCAAACATGACTGAGGTTTGATTCTGGAACCATGTGTCCTGGGAATATGACTGAGGTTTGATTCTGGAAATCTGTGGCCTGGGAATTTCACTGAGGTTTGATGGCAGAAACCTGTGGACTGGCAACATGACTGAGGTTTGATTGTAGAACCCTGTGCCCTGGAAACATGACTGTGGCCTGGTACTGGAAAACCATGGCCTAGGAATTTGACATTGGTTTGATTCTGGAACCCTTTGGCCTGGGAACATGACTGAGTCTTGGTTCTGGAACCCTGTGGACTGAGAACATGACTGAGGTTTGATTGTAGAACCCTGTGCCCTGGAAACATGACTGTGGCCTGGTACTGGAAACCCATGGCCTAGGAATTTGACAATGGTTTGATTCTGGAACCCTGTGGCCTGAGAACATGACTGAGGCCTGATTCTGGAAACCTGTGGCCTGGGAACATGACATCTGTTTAGACTGTGGAATACTGGGCCCTGGGAACCTGACTGAGTCTTGGTTCTGGAACCCTGTGGACTGGGAACATGACTGAGGTTTTATTCTGGAATCCTGTGGCCTGGGAGCATGACATCAGTGGATTCCGGAACCCTGTGGCCTTGGAACATGAGAACGGTTTGATTCTGGAACCCTGTGGCCTGGGAACATGTCTGAGGTTTCATGGTGGAAACCTGTGGCTTGGCAACATGACATCTGTTTAGATTGTGGAATACTGGGCCCTGGGAACCTGACTGAGACTTGGTTCTAGAACCCTGTGGACTGGGAACATGACTGAGGTTTTATTCTGGAATCAGGTGGCCTGGGAACATGACATCAGTGGATTCTGGAACCCTGTGGCCGGGGAACATGACTGAGGCGTGATTCTGCAAAACTGTGGCCTGGGAATATGACTGAGGTTTGATTCTGGAAATCTGTGGCCTGGGAACTTGACTGAGGTTTGATGGCAGAAACCTGTGGACTGGCCACATGACAGAGGTTTGATTGTAGAACCCTGTGCCCTGGAAACATGACTGTGGCCTGGTACTGGAAAACCATGGCCTAGGAATTTGACATTGGTTGATTCTGGAAACCTGTGGCCTGAGAACATGACTGAGGCCTGATTCTGGAAACCTGTGGCCTGGGAACATGACATCTGTTTAGACTGTGGAATACTGGGCCCTGGGAACCTGACTGAGTCTTGGTTCTGGAACCCTGTGGACTTGGAACATGACTGAGGTTTTATTCTGGAATTCTGTGGCCTGGGATCATGACATCAGTGGATTCTGGAACCCTGTGACCTGGGAACATGACTTAGGCGTTATTCTGGAAAACTGTGGCCTGGGAACTTGACTGAGGATTGATGGTAGAAATCTGTGGACTGGCAACATGACTGAGGTTTGATTGTAGAACCCTGTGCCCTGGAAACATGACTGCGACCTGATATTTGAAACCCATGGCCTGGGAACTTGACATTGGTTTGATTCTGGAACCATGTGGCCAGGAACAAGACTGAGGCGTGATTCTGTAATCCTGTGGCCTGGGAACATGATATCTGTTTAGATTGTGGAATACTGTGCCCTGGGAACATGACTGAGGCTTGGTTCTGGAACCCTGTGGACTGTGAACATGACTGAGGTTTTATTCTGGAATCCTGTGGCCTGGGAACATGACATCAGTGGATTCTGGAACCCTGTGGCCTGGGAACATGAGAACGGCTTGATTCTGGAACACTGTGGCCTGGGAACATGTATGAGGTTTCATGGTGGAAACCTGTGGCTTGGTAACATGACTGAGGTTTGTTACTGGAACCCTGTTCCCTGGGAACATGACTGAGGTTTGATTCTGGACACTTTTGTCCTGGGAACATGACTGTGTTTTTTTTGTGGAACCATGGGTCCTGCAAACATGACTGAGATTTGATTCTGGAACCATGTGTCCTGGGAATATGACTGAGGTTTGATTCTGGAAATCTGTGGCCTGGGAACTTGATTGAGGTTTGATGGCAGAAACCTGTGGACTGGCCACATGACAGAGGTTTGATTGTAGAACCCTGTGCCCTGGAAACATGACTGTGGCCTGGTACTGGAAACCCATGGCCTAGGAATTTGACAATGGTTTGATTCTGGAACCCTATGGCCTGGGAACATGACTGAGGTTTGATTCAGGAAACCTGTGGCCTGGGAACATGACATCTGTTTAGATTGTGGAATACTGGGCCCTGGGAACCTGACTGAGTCTTGGTTCTGGAACCCTGTGGACTGGGAACATGACTGAGGTTTTATTCTGGAATCCTGTGGCCTGGGAGCATGACATCAGTGGATTCTGGAACCCTGTGGCCTTGGAACATGAGAACGGTTTGATTCTGGAACCCTGTGGCCTGGGAACATGTCTGAGGTTTCATGGTGGAAACCTGTGGCTTGGCAACATGACATCTGTTTAGATTGTGGAATACTGGGCCCTGGGAACCTGACTGAGACTTGATTCTGGAACCCTGTGGACTGGGAACATGACTGAGGTTTTATTCTGGAATCAGGTGGCCTGGGAACATGACATCAGTGGATTCTGGAACCCTGTGGCCGGGGAACATGACTGAGGCGTGATTCTGGAAAACTGTGGCCTGGGAATATGACTGAGGTTTGATTCTGGAAATCTGTGGCCTGGGAACTTGACTGAGGTTTGATGGCAGAAACCTGTGGACTGGACACATGACAGAGGTTTGATTGTAGAACCCTGTGCCCTGGAAACATGACTGTGGCCTGGTACTGGAAAACCATGGCCTAGGAATTTGACATTGGTTTGATTCTGGAACCCTGTGGCCTGAGAAGATGACTGAGGCGTGATTCTGGAAACCTGTGACCTGGGAACATGACATCTGTTTAGACTGTGGAATACTGGGCCCTGGGAACCTGACTGAGTCTTGGTTCGGGAACCCTGTGGACTTGGAACATGACTGAGGATTTATTCTGGAATCCTGTGGCCTGAGAACATGACATCAGTGGATTCTGGAACCCTGTGGCCTGGGAACATGACTGAGGCGTAATTCTGGAAAACTGTGGCCTGGGAACTTGACTGAGGATTGATGGTAGAAATCTGTGGACTGGCAACATGACTGAGGTTTGATTGTAGAACCCTGTGCCCTGGAAACATGACTGCGACCTGATACTTGAAACCCATGGCCTGGGAACTTGACATTGGTTTGATTCTGGAACCCTGTGTCCAGGAACAAGACTGAGGCGTGATTCTGGAATCCTGTGGCCTGGGAACATGACATCTGTTTAGATTGTGGAATACTGGGCCCTGGGAACCTGACTGAGTCTTGGTTCTGGAACCCTGTGGACTGGGAACATGAGAACGGTTTGATTCTGGAACCCTGTGGCCTGGGAACATGTCTGAGGTTTGATGGTGGAAACCTGTGGCTTGGCAACATGACTGAGGTTTGTTACTGGAACCCTGTTCCCTGGGAACATGACTGAGGTTTGATTCTGGACAGCTTTGTCCTGGGAACATGACTGTGCTTTGATTGTGGAACCATGGGTCCTGCAAACATGACTGAGGTTTGATTCTGGAACCATGTGTCCTGGGAATATGACTGAGGTTTGATTCTGGAAATCTGTGGCCTGGGAACTTGACTGAGGTTTGATGGCAGAAACCTGTGGACTGGCCACATGACAGAGGTTTGATTGTAGAACCCTGTGCCCTGGAAACACGACTGTGGCCTGGTACTGGATAACCATGGCCTAGGAATTTGACATTGGTTTGATTCTGGAACCCTGTGGCCTGAGAACATGACTGAGGCCTGATTCTGGAAACCTGTGGCCTGGGAACATGACATCTGTTTAGACTGTGGAATACTGGGCCCTGGGAACCTGACTGAGTCTTGGTTCTGGAACCCTGTGGACTTGGAACATGACTGAGGTTTTATTCTGGAATTCTGTGGCCTGGGAACATGACATCAGTGGATTCTGGAACCCTGTGGCCTGGGAACATGACTGAGGCGTTATTCTGGAAAACTGTGGCCTGGGAACTTGACTGAGGATTGATGGTAGAAATCTGTGGACTGGCAACATGACTGAGGTTTGATTGTAGAACCCTGTGCCCTGGAAACATGACTGCGACCTGATATTTGAAACCCATGGCCTGGGAACTTGACATTGGTTTGATTCTGGAACCATGTGGCCAGGAACAAGACTGAGGCGTGATTCTGTAATCCTGTGGCCTGGGAACATGATATCTGTTTAGATTGTGGAATACTGTGCCCTGGGAACATGACTGAGGCTTGGTTCTGGAACCCTGTGGACTGTGAACATGACTGAGCTTTTATTCTGGAATCCTGTGGCCTGGGAACATGACATCAGTGGATTCTGGAACCCTGTGGCCTGGGAACATGAGAACGGCTTGATTCTGGAACACTGTGGCCTGGGAACATGTATGAGGTTTCATGGTGGAAACCTGTGGCTTGGTAACATGACTGAGGTTTGTTACTGGAACCCTGTTCCCTGGGATCATGACTGAGGTTTGATTCTGGACAGCTTTGTCCTGGGAACATGACTGTGCTTTGATTGTGGAACCATGGGTCCTGCAAACATGACTGAGGTTTGATTCTGGAACCATGTGTCCTGGGAATATGACTGAGGTTTGATTCTGGAAATCTGTGGCCTGGGAATTTCACTGAGGTTTGATGGCAGAAACCTGTGGACTGGCAACATGACTGAGGTTTGATTGTAGAACCCTGTGCCCTGGAAACATGACTGTGGCCTGGTACTGGAAAACCATGGCCTAGGAATTTGACATTGGTTTGATTCTGGAACCCTTTGGCCTGGGAACATGACTGAGTCCTGGTTCTGGAACCCTGTGGACTGAGAACATGACTGAGGTTTGATTGTAGAACCCTGTGCCCTGGAAACATGACTGTGGCCTGGTACTGGAAACCCATGGCCTAGGAATTTGACAATGGTTTGATTCTGGAACCCTATGGCCTGGGAACATGACTGAGGTTTGATTCTGGAAACCTGTGGCATGGGAACATGACATCTGTTTAGATTGTGGAATACTGGGCCCTGGGAACCTGACTGAGTCTTGGTTCTGGAACCCTGTGGACTGGGAACATGACTGAGGTTTTATTCTGGAATCCTGTGGCCTGGGAGCATGACATCAGTGGTTTCTGGAACCCTGTGGCCTTGGAACATGAGAACGGTTTGATTCTGGAACCCTGTGGCCTGGGAACATGTCTGAGGTTTCATGGCGGAAACCTGTGGCTTGGCAACATGACATCTGTTTAGATTGTGGAATACTGGGCCCTGGGAACCTGACTGAGACTTGGTTCTAGAACCCTGTGGACTGGGAACATGACTGAGGTTTTATTCTGGAGTCAGGTGGCCTGGGAACATGACATCAGTGGATTCTGGAACCCTGTGGCCGGGGAACATGACTGAGGCGTGATTCTGCAAAACTGTGGCCTGGGAATATGACTGAGGTTTGATTCTGGAAATCTGTGGCCTGGGAACTTGACTGAGGTTTGATGGCAGAAACCTGTGGACTGGCCACATGACAGAGGTTTGATTGTAGAACCCTGTGCCCTGGAAACATGACTGTGGCCTGGTACTGGAAACCCATGGCCTAGGAATTTCACATTGGTTTGATTCTGGAACCCTGTGGCCTGAGAACATGACTGAGGCGTGATTCTGGAAACCTGTGGCCTGGGAACATGACATCTGTTTAGATTGTGGAATACTGAGCCCTGGGAACCTGACTGAGTCTTGGTTCTGGAACCCTGTGGACTTGGAACATGACTGAGGATTTATTCTGGAATCCTGTGGCCTGGGAACATGACATCAGTGGATTCTGGAACCCTGTGGCCTGGGAACATGACTGAGGCGTTATTCTGGAAAACTGTGGCCTGGGAACTTGACTGAGGATTGATGGTAGAAATCTGTGGACTGGCAACATGACTGAGGTTTGATTGTAGAACCCTGTGCCCTGGAAACCTGACTGCGACCTGATACTTGAAACCCATGGCCTGGGAACTTGACATTGGTTTGATTCTGGAACCCTGTGTCCAGGAACAAGACTGAGGCGTGATTCTGGAATCCTGTGGCCTGGGAACATGACATCTGTTTAGATTGTGGAATACTGGGCCCTGGGAACCTGACTGAAACTTGGTTCTGGAACCCTGTGGACTGGGAACATGAGAACGGTTTGATTCTGGAACCCTGTGGCCTGGGAACATGTATGAGGTTTCATGGTGGAAACCTGTGGCCTGGGAACATGATATCTGTTTAGATTGTGGAATACTGGGCCCTGGGAACCTGACTGAGTCTTGGTTCTGGAACCCTGTGGACTTGGAACATGACTGAGGTTTTATTCTGGAATCCTGTGGCCTGGGAACATGACATCAGTGGATTCTGGAACCCTGTGGCCTGAGAAGATGACTGAGGCGTGATTCTGGAAACCTGTGACCTGGGAACATGACATCTGTTTAGACTGTGGAATACTGGGCCCTGGGAACCTGACTGAGTCTTGGTTCTGGAACCCTGTGGACTTGGAACATGACTGAGGATTTATTCTGGAATCCTGTGGCCTGGGAACATGACATCAGTGGATTCTGGAACCCTGTGGCCTGGGAACATGACTGAGGCGTAATTCTGGAAAACTGTGGCCTGGGAACTTGACTGAGGATTGATGGTAGAAATCTGTGGACTGGCAACATGACTGAGGTTTGATTGTAGAACCCTGTGCCCTGGAAACATGACTGCGACCTGATACTTGAAACCCATGGCCTGGGAACTTGACATTGGTTTGATTCTGGAACCCTGTGTCCAGGAACAAGACTGAGGCGTGATTCTGGAATCCTGTGGCCTGGGAACATGACATCTGTTTAGATTGTGGAATACTGGGCCCTGGGAACCTGACTGAGTCTTGGTTCTGGAACCCTGTGGACTGGGAACATGAGAACGGTTTGATTCTGGAACCCTGTGGCCTGGGAACATGTCTGAGGTTTGATGGTGGAAACCTGTGGCTTGGCAACATGACTGAGGTTTGTTACTGGAACCCTGTTCCCTGGGAACATGACTGAGGTTTGATTCTGGACAGCTTTGTCCTGGGAACATGACTGTGCTTTGATTGTGGAACCATGGGTCCTGCAAACATGACTGAGGTTTGATTCTGGAACCATGTGTCCTGGGAATATGAGTGAGGTTTGATTCTGGAAATCTGTGGCCTGGGAACTTGAATGAGGTTTGATGGCAGAAACCTGTGGACTGGCCACATGACAGAGGTTTGATTGTAGAACCCTGTGCCCTGGAAACATGACTGTGGCCTGGTACTGGAAAACCATGGCCTAGGAATTTGACATTGGTTGATTCTGGAAACCTGTGGCCTGAGAACATGACTGAGGCCTGATTCTGGAAACCTGTGGCCTGGGAACATGACTTCTGTTTAGACTGTGGAATACTGGGCCCTGGGAACCTGACTGAGTCTTGGTTCTGGAACCCTGTGGACTTGGAACATGACTGAGGTTTTATTCTGGAATTCTGTGGCCTGGGATCATGACATCAGTGGATTCTGGAACCCTGTGGCCTGGGAACATGACTTAGGCGTTATTCTGGAAAACTGTGGCCTGGGAACTTGACTGAGGATTGATGGTAGAAATCTGTGGACTGGCAACATGACTGAGGTTTGATTGTAGAACCCTGTGCCCTGGAAACATGACTGCGACCTGATATTTGAAACCCATGGCCTGGGAACTTGACATTGGTTTGATTCTGGAACCATGTGGCCAGGAACAAGACTGAGGCGTGATTCTGGAATCCTGTGGCCTGGGAACATGATATCTGTTTAGATTGTGGAATACTGTGCCCTGGGAACATGACTGAGGCTTGGTTCTGGAACCCTGTGGACTGTGAACATGACTGAGGTTTTATTCTGGAATCCTGTGGCCTGGGAACATGACATCAGTGGATTCTGGAACCCTGTGGCCTGGGAACATGAGAACGGCTTGATTCTGGAACACTGTGGCCTGGGAACATGTATGAGGTTTCATGGTGGAAACCTGTGGCTTGGTAACATGACTGAGGTTTGTTCCTGGAACCCTGTTCCCTGGGAACATGACTGAGGTTTGATTCTGGACACTTTTGTCCTGGGAACACGACTGTGTTTTTTTTGTGGAACCATGGGTCCTGCAAACATGACTGAGATTTGATTCTGGAACCATGTGTCCTGGGAATATGACTGAGGTTTGATTCTGGAAATCTGTGGCCTGGGAACTTGATTGAGGTTTGATGGCAGAAACCTGTGGACTGGCCACATGACAGAGGTTTGATTGTAGAACCCTGTGCCCTGGAAACATGACTGTGGCCTGGTACTGGAAACCCATGGCCTAGGAATTTGACAATGGTTTGATTCTGGAACCCTATGGCCTGGGAACATGACTGAGGTTTGATTCAGGAAACCTGTGGCCTGGGAACATGACATCTGTTTAGATTGTGGAATACTGGGCCCTGGGAACCTGACTGAGTCTTGGTTCTGGAACCCTGTGGACTGGGAACATGACTGAGGTTTTATTCTGGAATCCTGTGGCCTGGGAGCATGACATCAGTGGATTCTGGAACCCTGTGGCCTTGGAACATGAGAACGGTTTGATTCTGGAACCCTGTGGCCTGGGAACATGTCTGAGGTTTCATGGTGGAAACCTGTGGCTTGGCAACATGACATCTGTTTAGATTGTGGAATACTGGGCCCTGGGAACCTGACTGAGACTTGATTCTGGAACCCTGTGGACTGGGAACATGACTGAGGTTTTATTCTGGAATCAGGTGGCCTGGGAACATGACATCAGTGGATTCTGGAACCCTGTGGCCGGGGAACATGACTGAGGCGTGATTCTGGAAAACTGTGGCCTGGGAATATGACTGAGGTTTGATTCTGGAAATCTGTGGCCTGGGAACTTGACTGAGGTTTGATGGCAGAAACCTGTGGACTGGACACATGACAGAGGTTTGATTGTAGAACCCTGTGCCCTGGAAACATGACTGTGGCCTGGTACTGGAAAACCATGGCCTAGGAATTTGACATTGGTTTGATTCTGGAACCCTGTGGCCTGAGAAGATGACTGAGGCGTGATTCTGGAAACCTGTGACCTGGGAACATGACATCTGTTTAGACTGTGGAATACTGGGCCCTGGGAACCTGACTGAGTCTTGGTTCGGGAACCCTGTGGACTTGGAACATGACTGAGGATTTATTCTGGAATCCTGTGGCCTGAGAACATGACATCAGTGGATTCTGGAACCCTGTGGCCTGGGAACATGACTGAGGCGTAATTCTGGAAAACTGTGGCCTGGGAACTTGACTGAGGATTGATGGTAGAAATCTGTGGACTGGCAACATGACTGAGGTTTGATTGTAGAACCCTGTGCCCTGGAAACATGACTGCGACCTGATACTTGAAACCCATGGCCTGGGAACTTGACATTGGTTTGATTCTGGAACCCTGTGTCCAGGAACAAGACTGAGGCGTGATTCTGGAATCCTGTGGCCTGGGAACATGACATCTGTTTAGATTGTGGAATACTGGGCCCTGGGAACCTGACTGAGTCTTGGTTCTGGAACCCTGTGGACTGGGAACATGAGAACGGTTTGATTCTGGAACCCTGTGGCCTGGGAACATGTCTGAGGTTTGATGGTGGAAACCTGTGGCTTGGCAACATGACTGAGGTTTGTTACTGGAACCCTGTTCCCTGGGAACATGACTGAGGTTTGATTCTGGACAGCTTTGTCCTGGGAACATGACTGTGCTTTGATTGTGGAACCATGGGTCCTGCAAACATGACTGAGGTTTGATTCTGGAACCATGTGTCCTGGGAATATGACTGAGGTTTGATTCTGGAAATCTGTGGCCTGGGAACTTGACTGAGGTTTGATGGCAGAAACCTGTGGACTGGCCACATGACAGAGGTTTGATTGTAGAACCCTGTGCCCTGGAAACATGACTGTGGCCTGGTACTGGAAAACCATGGCCTAGGAATTTGACATTGGTTTGATTCTGGAACCCTGTGGCCTGAGAACATGACTGAGGCCTGATTCTGGAAACCTGTGGCCTGGGAACATGACATCTGTTTAGACTGTGGAATACTGGGCCCTGGGAACCTGACTGAGTCTTGGTTCTGGAACCCTGTGGACTTGGAACATGACTGAGGTTTTATTCTGGAATTCTGTGGCCTGGGAACATGACATCAGTGGATTCTGGAACCCTGTGGCCTGGGAACATGACTGAGGCGTTATTCTGGAAAACTGTGGCCTGGGAACTTGACTGAGGATTGATGGTAGAAATCTGTGGACTGGCAACATGACTGAGGTTTGATTGTAGAACCCTGTGCCCTGGAAACATGACTGCGACCTGATATTTGAAACCCATGGCCTGGGAACTTGACATTGGTTTGATTCTGGAACCATGTGGCCAGGAACAAGACTGAGGCGTGATTCTGTAATCCTGTGGCCTGGGAACATGATATCTGTTTAGATTGTGGAATACTGTGCCCTGGGAACATGACTGAGGCTTGGTTCTGGAACCCTGTGGACTGTGAACATGACTGAGCTTTTATTCTGGAATCCTGTGGCCTGGGAACATGACATCAGTGGATTCTGGAACCCTGTGGCCTGGGAACATGAGAACGGCTTGATTCTGGAACACTGTGGCCTGGGAACATGTATGAGGTTTCATGGTGGAAACCTGTGGCTTGGTAACATGACTGAGGTTTGTTACTGGAACCCTGTTCCCTGGGATCATGACTGAGGTTTGATTCTGGACAGCTTTGTCCTGGGAACATGACTGTGCTTTGATTGTGGAACCATGGGTCCTGCAAACATGACTGAGGTTTGATTCTGGAACCATGTGTCCTGGGAATATGACTGAGGTTTGATTCTGGAAATCTGTGGCCTGGGAATTTCACTGAGGTTTGATGGCAGAAACCTGTGGACTGGCAACATGACTGAGGTTTGATTGTAGAACCCTGTGCCCTGGAAACATGACTGTGGCCTGGTACTGGAAAACCATGGCCTAGGAATTTGACATTGGTTTGATTCTGGAACCCTTTGGCCTGGGAACATGACTGAGTCTTGGTTCTGGAACCCTGTGGACTGAGAACATGACTGAGGTTTGATTGTAGAACCCTGTGCCCTGGAAACATGACTGTGGCCTGGTACTGGAAACCCATGGCCTAGGAATTTGACAATGGTTTGATTCTGGAACCCTGTGGCCTGAGAACATGACTGAGGCCTGATTCTGGAAACCTGTGGCCTTTGAACATGACATCTGTTTAGACTGTGGAATACTGGGCCCTGGGAACCTGACTGAGTCTTGGTTCTGGAACCCTGTGGACTGGGAACATGACTGAGGTTTTATTCTGGAATCCTGTGGCCTGGGAGCATGACATCAGTGGATTCCGGAACCCTGTGGCCTTGGAACATGAGAACGGTTTGATTCTGGAACCCTGTGGCCTGGGAACATGTCTGAGGTTTCATGGTGGAAACCTGTGGCTTGGCAACATGACATCTGTTTAGATTGTGGAATACTGGGCCCTGGGAACCTGACTGAGACTTGGTTCTAGAACCCTGTGGACTGGGAACATGACTGAGGTTTTATTCTGGAATCAGGTGGCCTGGGAACATGACATCAGTGGATTCTGGAACCCTGTGGCCGGGGAACATGACTGAGGCGTGATTCTGCAAAACTGTGGCCTGGGAATATGACTGAGGTTTGATTCTGGAAATCTGTGGCCTGGGAACTTGACTGAGGTTTGATGGCAGAAACCTGTGGACTGGACACATGACAGAGGTTTGATTGTAGAACCCTGTGCCCTGGAAACATGACTGTGGCCTGGTACTGGAAAACCATGGCCTAGGAATTTGACATTGGTTTGATTCTGGAACCCTGTGGCCTGAGAAGATGACTGAGGCGTGATTCTGGAAACCTGTGACCTGGGAACATGACATCTGTTTAGACTGTGGAATACTGGGCCCTGGGAACCTGACTGAGTCTTGGTTCTGGAACCCTGTGGACTTGGAACATGACTGAGGATTTATTCTGGAATCCTGTGGCCTGGGAACATGACATCAGTGGATTCTGGAACCCTGTGGCCTGGGAACATGACTGAGGCGTAATTCTGGAAAACTGTGGCCTGGGAACTTGACTGAGGATTGATGGTAGAAATCTGTGGACTGGCAACATGACTGAGGTTTGATTGTAGAACCCTGTGCCCTGGAAACATGACTGCGACCTGATACTTGAAACCCATGGCCTGGGAACTTGACATTGGTTTGATTCTGGAACCCTGTGTCCAGGAACAAGACTGAGGCGTGATTCTGGAATCCTGTGGCCTGGGAACATGACATCTGTTTAGATTGTGGAATACTGGGCCCTGGGAACCTGACTGAGTCTTGGTTCTGGAACCCTGTGGACTGGGAACATGAGAACGGTTTGATTCTGGAACCCTGTGGCCTGGGAACATGTCTGAGGTTTGATGGTGGAAACCTGTGGCTTGGCAACATGACTGAGGTTTGTTACTGGAACCCTGTTCCCTGGGAACATGACTGAGGTTTGATTCTGGACAGCTTTGTCCTGGGAACATGACTGTGCTTTGATTGTGGAACCATGGGTCCTGCAAACATGACTGAGGTTTGATTCTGGAACCATGTGTCCTGGGAATATGAGTGAGGTTTGATTCTGGAAATCTGTGGCCTGGGAACTTGAATGAGGTTTGATGGCAGAAACCTGTGGACTGGCCACATGACAGAGGTTTGATTGTAGAACCCTGTGCCCTGGAAACATGACTGTGGCCTGGTACTGGAAAACCATGGCCTAGGAATTTGACATTGGTTGATTCTGGAAACCTGTGGCCTGAGAACATGACTGAGGCCTGATTCTGGAAACCTGTGGCCTGGGAACATGACATCTGTTTAGACTGTGGAATACTGGGCCCTGGGAACCTGACTGAGTCTTGGTTCTGGAACCCTGTGGACTTGGAACATGACTGAGGTTTTATTCTGGAATTCTGTGGCCTGGGATCATGACATCAGTGGATTCTGGAACCCTGTGACCTGGGAACATGACTTAGGCGTTATTCTGGAAAACTGTGGCCTGGGAACTTGACTGAGGATTGATGGTAGAAATCTGTGGACTGGCAACATGACTGAGGTTTGATTGTAGAACCCTGTGCCCTGGAAACATGACTGCGACCTGATATTTGAAACCCATGGCCTGGGAACTTGACATTGGTTTGATTCTGGAACCATGTGGCCAGGAACAAGACTGAGGCGTGATTCTGGAATCCTGTGGCCTGGGAACATGATATCTGTTTAGATTGTGGAATACTGTGCCCTGGGAACATGACTGAGGCTTGGTTCTGGAACCCTGTGGACTGTGAACATGACTGAGGTTTTATTCTGGAATCCTGTGGCCTGGGAACATGACATCAGTGGATTCTGGAACCCTGTGGCCTGGGAACATGAGAACGGCTTGATTCTGGAACACTGTGGCCTGGGAACATGTATGAGGTTTCATGGTGGAAACCTGTGGCTTGGTAACATGACTGAGGTTTGTTACTGGAACCCTGTTCCCTGGGAACATGACTGAGGTTTGATTCTGGACACTTTTGTCCTGGGAACATGACTGTGTTTTTTTTGTGGAACCATGGGTCCTGCAAACATGACTGAGATTTGATTCTGGAACCATGTGTCCTGGGAATATGACTGAGGTTTGATTCTGGAAATCTGTGGCCTGGGAACTTGATTGAGGTTTGATGGCAGAAACCTGTGGACTGGCCACATGACAGAGGTTTGATTGTAGAACCCTGTGCCCTGGAAACATGACTGTGGCCTGGTACTGGAAACCCATGGCCTAGGAATTTGACAATGGTTTGATTCTGGAACCCTATGGCCTGGGAACATGACTGAGGTTTGATTCAGGAAACCTGTGGCCTGGGAACATGACATCTGTTTAGATTGTGGAATACTGGGCCCTGGGAACCTGACTGAGTCTTGGTTCTGGAACCCTGTGGACTGGGAACATGACTGAGGTTTTATTCTGGAATCCTGTGGCCTGGGAGCATGACATCAGTGGATTCTGGAACCCTGTGGCCTTGGAACATGAGAACGGTTTGATTCTGGAACCCTGTGGCCTGGGAACATGTCTGAGGTTTCATGGTGGAAACCTGTGGCTTGGCAACATGACATCTGTTTAGATTGTGGAATACTGGGCCCTGGGAACCTGACTGAGACTTGATTCTGGAACCCTGTGGACTGGGAACATGACTGAGGTTTTATTCTGGAATCAGGTGGCCTGGGAACATGACATCAGTGGATTCTGGAACCCTGTGGCCGGGGAACATGACTGAGGCGTGATTCTGGAAAACTGTGGCCTGGGAATATGACTGAGGTTTGATTCTGGAAATCTGTGGCCTGGGAACTTGACTGAGGTTTGATGGCAGAAACCTGTGGACTGGACACATGACAGAGGTTTGATTGTAGAACCCTGTGCCCTGGAAACATGACTGTGGCCTGGTACTGGAAAACCATGGCCTAGGAATTTGACATTGGTTTGATTCTGGAACCCTGTGGCCTGAGAAGATGACTGAGGCGTGATTCTGGAAACCTGTGACCTGGGAACATGACATCTGTTTAGACTGTGGAATACTGGGCCCTGGGAACCTGACTGAGTCTTGGTTCGGGAACCCTGTGGACTTGGAACATGACTGAGGATTTATTCTGGAATCCTGTGGCCTGAGAACATGACATCAGTGGATTCTGGAACCCTGTGGCCTGGGAACATGACTGAGGCGTAATTCTGGAAAACTGTGGCCTGGGAACTTGACTGAGGATTGATGGTAGAAATCTGTGGACTGGCAACATGACTGAGGTTTGATTGTAGAACCCTGTGCCCTGGAAACATGACTGCGACCTGATACTTGAAACCCATGGCCTGGGAACTTGACATTGGTTTGATTCTGGAACCCTGTGTCCAGGAACAAGACTGAGGCGTGATTCTGGAATCCTGTGGCCTGGGAACATGACATCTGTTTAGATTGTGGAATACTGGGCCCTGGGAACCTGACTGAGTCTTGGTTCTGGAACCCTGTGGACTGGGAACATGAGAACGGTTTGATTCTGGAACCCTGTGGCCTGGGAACATGTCTGAGGTTTGATGGTGGAAACCTGTGGCTTGGCAACATGACTGAGGTTTGTTACTGGAACCCTGTTCCCTGGGAACATGACTGAGGTTTGATTCTGGACAGCTTTGTCCTGGGAACATGACTGTGCTTTGATTGTGGAACCATGGGTCCTGCAAACATGACTGAGGTTTGATTCTGGAACCATGTGTCCTGGGAATATGACTGAGGTTTGATTCTGGAAATCTGTGGCCTGGGAACTTGACTGAGGTTTGATGGCAGAAACCTGTGGACTGGCCACATGACAGAGGTTTGATTGTAGAACCCTGTGCCCTGGAAACATGACTGTGGCCTGGTACTGGAAAACCATGGCCTAGGAATTTGACATTGGTTTGATTCTGGAACCCTGTGGCCTGAGAACATGACTGAGGCCTGATTCTGGAAACCTGTGGCCTGGGAACATGACATCTGTTTAGACTGTGGAATACTGGGCCCTGGGAACCTGACTGAGTCTTGGTTCTGGAACCCTGTGGACTTGGAACATGACTGAGGTTTTATTCTGGAATTCTGTGGCCTGGGAACATGACATCAGTGGATTCTGGAACCCTGTGGCCTGGGAACATGACTGAGGCGTTATTCTGGAAAACTGTGGCCTGGGAACTTGACTGAGGATTGATGGTAGAAATCTGTGGACTGGCAACATGACTGAGGTTTGATTGTAGAACCCTGTGCCCTGGAAACATGACTGCGACCTGATATTTGAAACCCATGGCCTGGGAACTTGACATTGGTTTGATTCTGGAACCATGTGGCCAGGAACAAGACTGAGGCGTGATTCTGTAATCCTGTGGCCTGGGAACATGATATCTGTTTAGATTGTGGAATACTGTGCCCTGGGAACATGACTGAGGCTTGGTTCTGGAACCCTGTGGACTGTGAACATGACTGAGCTTTTATTCTGGAATCCTGTGGCCTGGGAACATGACATCAGTGGATTCTGGAACCCTGTGGCCTGGGAACATGAGAACGGCTTGATTCTGGAACACTGTGGCCTGGGAACATGTATGAGGTTTCATGGTGGAAACCTGTGGCTTGGTAACATGACTGAGGTTTGTTACTGGAACCCTGTTCCCTGGGATCATGACTGAGGTTTGATTCTGGACAGCTTTGTCCTGGGAACATGACTGTGCTTTGATTGTGGAACCATGGGTCCTGCAAACATGACTGAGGTTTGATTCTGGAACCATGTGTCCTGGGAATATGACTGAGGTTTGATTCTGGAAATCTGTGGCCTGGGAATTTCACTGAGGTTTGATGGCAGAAACCTGTGGACTGGCAACATGACTGAGGTTTGATTGTAGAACCCTGTGCCCTGGAAACATGACTGTGGCCTGGTACTGGAAAACCATGGCCTAGGAATTTGACATTGGTTTGATTCTGGAACCCTTTGGCCTGGGAACATGACTGAGTCTTGGTTCTGGAACCCTGTGGACTGAGAACATGACTGAGGTTTGATTGTAGAACCCTGTGCCCTGGAAACATGACTGTGGCCTGGTACTGGAAACCCATGGCCTAGGAATTTGACAATGGTTTGATTCTGGAACCCTGTGGCCTGAGAACATGACTGAGGCCTGATTCTGGAAACCTGTGGCCTTTGAACATGACATCTGTTTAGACTGTGGAATACTGGGCCCTGGGAACCTGACTGAGTCTTGGTTCTGGAACCCTGTGGACTGGGAACATGACTGAGGTTTTATTCTGGAATCCTGTGGCCTGGGAGCATGACATCAGTGGATTCCGGAACCCTGTGGCCTTGGAACATGAGAACGGTTTGATTCTGGAACCCTGTGGCCTGGGAACATGTCTGAGGTTTCATGGTGGAAACCTGTGGCTTGGCAACATGACATCTGTTTAGATTGTGGAATACTGGGCCCTGGGAACCTGACTGAGACTTGGTTCTAGAACCCTGTGGACTGGGAACATGACTGAGGTTTTATTCTGGAATCAGGTGGCCTGGGAACATGACATCAGTGGATTCTGGAACCCTGTGGCCGGGGAACATGACTGAGGCGTGATTCTGCAAAACTGTGGCCTGGGAATATGACTGAGGTTTGATTCTGGAAATCTGTGGCCTGGGAACTTGACTGAGGTTTGATGGCAGAAACCTGTGGACTGGACACATGACAGAGGTTTGATTGTAGAACCCTGTGCCCTGGAAACATGACTGTGGCCTGGTACTGGAAAACCATGGCCTAGGAATTTGACATTGGTTTGATTCTGGAACCCTGTGGCCTGAGAAGATGACTGAGGCGTGATTCTGGAAACCTGTGACCTGGGAACATGACATCTGTTTAGACTGTGGAATACTGGGCCCTGGGAACCTGACTGAGTCTTGGTTCTGGAACCCTGTGGACTTGGAACATGACTGAGGATTTATTCTGGAATCCTGTGGCCTGGGAACATGACATCAGTGGATTCTGGAACCCTGTGGCCTGGGAACATGACTGAGGCGTAATTCTGGAAAACTGTGGCCTGGGAACTTGACTGAGGATTGATGGTAGAAATCTGTGGACTGGCAACATGACTGAGGTTTGATTGTAGAACCCTGTGCCCTGGAAACATGACTGCGACCTGATACTTGAAACCCATGGCCTGGGAACTTGACATTGGTTTGATTCTGGAACCCTGTGTCCAGGAACAAGACTGAGGCGTGATTCTGGAATCCTGTGGCCTGGGAACATGACATCTGTTTAGATTGTGGAATACTGGGCCCTGGGAACCTGACTGAGTCTTGGTTCTGGAACCCTGTGGACTGGGAACATGAGAACGGTTTGATTCTGGAACCCTGTGGCCTGGGAACATGTCTGAGGTTTGATGGTGGAAACCTGTGGCTTGGCAACATGACTGAGGTTTGTTACTGGAACCCTGTTCCCTGGGAACATGACTGAGGTTTGATTCTGGACAGCTTTGTCCTGGGAACATGACTGTGCTTTGATTGTGGAACCATGGGTCCTGCAAACATGACTGAGGTTTGATTCTGGAACCATGTGTCCTGGGAATATGAGTGAGGTTTGATTCTGGAAATCTGTGGCCTGGGAACTTGAATGAGGTTTGATGGCAGAAACCTGTGGACTGGCCACATGACAGAGGTTTGATTGTAGAACCCTGTGCCCTGGAAACATGACTGTGGCCTGGTACTGGAAAACCATGGCCTAGGAATTTGACATTGGTTGATTCTGGAAACCTGTGGCCTGAGAACATGACTGAGGCCTGATTCTGGAAACCTGTGGCCTGGGAACATGACATCTGTTTAGACTGTGGAATACTGGGCCCTGGGAACCTGACTGAGTCTTGGTTCTGGAACCCTGTGGACTTGGAACATGACTGAGGTTTTATTCTGGAATTCTGTGGCCTGGGATCATGACATCAGTGGATTCTGGAACCCTGTGACCTGGGAACATGACTTAGGCGTTATTCTGGAAAACTGTGGCCTGGGAACTTGACTGAGGATTGATGGTAGAAATCTGTGGACTGGCAACATGACTGAGGTTTGATTGTAGAACCCTGTGCCCTGGAAACATGACTGCGACCTGATATTTGAAACCCATGGCCTGGGAACTTGACATTGGTTTGATTCTGGAACCATGTGGCCAGGAACAAGACTGAGGCGTGATTCTGGAATCCTGTGGCCTGGGAACATGATATCTGTTTAGATTGTGGAATACTGTGCCCTGGGAACATGACTGAGGCTTGGTTCTGGAACCCTGTGGACTGTGAACATGACTGAGGTTTTATTCTGGAATCCTGTGGCCTGGGAACATGACATCAGTGGATTCTGGAACCCTGTGGCCTGGGAACATGAGAACGGCTTGATTCTGGAACACTGTGGCCTGGGAACATGTATGAGGTTTCATGGTGGAAACCTGTGGCTTGGTAACATGACTGAGGTTTGTTACTGGAACCCTGTTCCCTGGGAACATGACTGAGGTTTGATTCTGGACACTTTTGTCCTGGGAACATGACTGTGTTTTTTTTGTGGAACCATGGGTCCTGCAAACATGACTGAGATTTGATTCTGGAACCATGTGTCCTGGGAATATGACTGAGGTTTGATTCTGGAAATCTGTGGCCTGGGAACTTGATTGAGGTTTGATGGCAGAAACCTGTGGACTGGCCACATGACAGAGGTTTGATTGTAGAACCCTGTGCCCTGGAAACATGACTGTGGCCTGGTACTGGAAACCCATGGCCTAGGAATTTGACAATGGTTTGATTCTGGAACCCTATGGCCTGGGAACATGACTGAGGTTTGATTCAGGAAACCTGTGGCCTGGGAACATGACATCTGTTTAGATTGTGGAATACTGGGCCCTGGGAACCTGACTGAGTCTTGGTTCTGGAACCCTGTGGACTGGGAACATGACTGAGGTTTTATTCTGGAATCCTGTGGCCTGGGAGCATGACATCAGTGGATTCTGGAACCCTGTGGCCTTGGAACATGAGAACGGTTTGATTCTGGAACCCTGTGGCCTGGGAACATGTCTGAGGTTTCATGGTGGAAACCTGTGGCTTGGCAACATGACATCTGTTTAGATTGTGGAATACTGGGCCCTGGGAACCTGACTGAGACTTGATTCTGGAACCCTGTGGACTGGGAACATGACTGAGGTTTTATTCTGGAATCAGGTGGCCTGGGAACATGACATCAGTGGATTCTGGAACCCTGTGGCCGGGGAACATGACTGAGGCGTGATTCTGGAAAACTGTGGCCTGGGAATATGACTGAGGTTTGATTCTGGAAATCTGTGGCCTGGGAACTTGACTGAGGTTTGATGGCAGAAACCTGTGGACTGGACACATGACAGAGGTTTGATTGTAGAACCCTGTGCCCTGGAAACATGACTGTGGCCTGGTACTGGAAAACCATGGCCTAGGAATTTGACATTGGTTTGATTCTGGAACCCTGTGGCCTGAGAAGATGACTGAGGCGTGATTCTGGAAACCTGTGGCCTGGGAACATGACATCTGTTTAGACTGTGGAATACTGGGCCCTGGGAACCTGACTGAGTCTTGGTTCGGGAACCCTGTGGACTTGGAACATGACTGAGGATTTATTCTGGAATCCTGTGGCCTGAGAACATGACATCAGTGGATTCTGGAACCCTGTGGCCTGGGAACATGACTGAGGCGTAATTCTGGAAAACTGTGGCCTGGGAACTTGACTGAGGATTGATGGTAGAAATCTGTGGACTGGCAACATGACTGAGGTTTGATTGTAGAACCCTGTGCCCTGGAAACATGACTGCGACCTGATACTTGAAACCCATGGCCTGGGAACTTGACATTGGTTTGATTCTGGAACCCTGTGTCCAGGAACAAGACTGAGGCGTGATTCTGGAATCCTGTGGCCTGGGAACATGACATCTGTTTAGATTGTGGAATACTGGGCCCTGGGAACCTGACTGAGTCTTGGTTCTGGAACCCTGTGGACTGGGAACATGAGAACGGTTTGATTCTGGAACCCTGTGGCCTGGGAACATGTCTGAGGTTTGATGGTGGAAACCTGTGGCTTGGCAACATGACTGAGGTTTGTTACTGGAACCCTGTTCCCTGGGAACATGACTGAGGTTTGATTCTGGACAGCTTTGTCCTGGGAACATGACTGTGCTTTGATTGTGGAACCATGGGTCCTGCAAACATGACTGAGGTTTGATTCTGGAACCATGTGTCCTGGGAATATGACTGAGGTTTGATTCTGGAAATCTGTGGCCTGGGAACTTGACTGAGGTTTGATGGCAGAAACCTGTGGACTGGCCACATGACAGAGGTTTGATTGTAGAACCCTGTGCCCTGGAAACATGACTGTGGCCTGGTACTGGAAAACCATGGCCTAGGAATTTGACATTGGTTTGATTCTGGAACCCTGTGGCCTGAGAACATGACTGAGGCCTGATTCTGGAAACCTGTGGCCTGGGAACATGACATCTGTTTAGACTGTGGAATACTGGGCCCTGGGAACCTGACTGAGTCTTGGTTCTGGAACCCTGTGGACTTGGAACATGACTGAGGTTTTATTCTGGAATTCTGTGGCCTGGGAACATGACATCAGTGGATTCTGGAACCCTGTGGCCTGGGAACATGACTGAGGCGTTATTCTGGAAAACTGTGGCCTGGGAACTTGACTGAGGATTGATGGTAGAAATCTGTGGACTGGCAACATGACTGAGGTTTGATTGTAGAACCCTGTGCCCTGGAAACATGACTGCGACCTGATATTTGAAACCCATGGCCTGGGAACTTGACATTGGTTTGATTCTGGAACCATGTGGCCAGGAACAAGACTGAGGCGTGATTCTGTAATCCTGTGGCCTGGGAACATGATATCTGTTTAGATTGTGGAATACTGTGCCCTGGGAACATGACTGAGGCTTGGTTCTGGAACCCTGTGGACTGTGAACATGACTGAGCTTTTATTCTGGAATCCTGTGGCCTGGGAACATGACATCAGTGGATTCTGGAACCCTGTGGCCTGGGAACATGAGAACGGCTTGATTCTGGAACACTGTGGCCTGGGAACATGTATGAGGTTTCATGGTGGAAACCTGTGGCTTGGTAACATGACTGAGGTTTGTTACTGGAACCCTGTTCCCTGGGATCATGACTGAGGTTTGATTCTGGACAGCTTTGTCCTGGGAACATGACTGTGCTTTGATTGTGGAACCATGGGTCCTGCAAACATGACTGAGGTTTGATTCTGGAACCATGTGTCCTGGGAATATGACTGAGGTTTGATTCTGGAAATCTGTGGCCTGGGAATTTCACTGAGGTTTGATGGCAGAAACCTGTGGACTGGCAACATGACTGAGGTTTGATTGTAGAACCCTGTGCCCTGGAAACATGACTGTGGCCTGGTACTGGAAACCCATGGCCTAGGAATTTGACAATGGTTTGATTCTGGAACCCTATGGCCTGGGAACATGACTGAGGTTTGATTCTGGAAACCTGTGGCATGGGAACATGACATCTGTTTAGATTGTGGAATACTGGGCCCTGGGAACCTGACTGAGTCTTGGTTCTGGAACCCTGTGGACTGGGAACATGACTGAGGTTTTATTCTGGAATCCTGTGGCCTGGGAGCATGACATCAGTGGTTTCTGGAACCCTGTGGCCTTGGAACATGAGAACGGTTTGATTCTGGAACCCTGTGGCCTGGGAACATGTCTGAGGTTTCATGGCGGAAACCTGTGGCTTGGCAACATGACATCTGTTTAGATTGTGGAATACTGGGCCCTGGGAACCTGAATGAGACTTGGTTCTAGAACCCTGTGGACTGGGAACATGACTGAGGTTTTATTCTGGAGTCAGGTGGCCTGGGAACATGACATCAGTGGATTCTGGAACCCTGTGGCCGGGGAACATGACTGAGGCGTGATTCTGCAAAACTGTGGCCTGGGAATATGACTGAGGTTTGATTCTGGAAATCTGTGGCCTGGGAACTTGACTGAGGTTTGATGGCAGAAACCTGTGGACTGGCCACATGACAGAGGTTTGATTGTAGAACCCTGTGCCCTGGAAACATGACTGTGGCCTGGTACTGGAAACCCATGGCCTAGGAATTTGACATTGGTTTGATTCTGGAACCCTGTGGCCTGAGAACATGACTGAGGCGTGATTCTGGAAACCTGTGGCCTGGGAACATGACATCTGTTTAGATTGTGGAATACTGAGCCCTGGGAACCTGACTGAGTCTTGGTTCTGGAACCCTGTGGACTTGGAACATGACTGAGGATTTATTCTGGAATCCTGTGGCCTGGGCACATGACATCAGTGGATTCTGGAACCCTGTGGCCTGGGAACATGACTGAGGCGTTATTCTGGAAAACTGTGGCCTGGGAACTTGACTGAGGATTGATGGTAGAAATCTGTGGACTGGCAACATGACTGAGGTTTGATTGTAGAACCCTGTGCCCTGGAAACCTGACTGCGACCTGATACTTGAAACCCATGGCCTGGGAACTTGACATTGGTTTGATTCTGGAACCCTGTGTCCAGGAACAAGACTGAGGCGTGATTCTGGAATCCTGTGGCCTGGGAACATGACATCTGTTTAGATTGTGGAATACTGGGCCCTGGGAACCTGACTGAAACTTGGTTCTGGAACCCTGTGGACTGGGAACATGAGAACGGTTTGATTCTGGAACCCTGTGGCCTGGGAACATGTATGAGGTTTCATGGTGGAAACCTGTGGCCTGGGAACATGATATCTGTTTAGATTGTGGAATACTGGGCCCTGGGAATCTGACTGAGTCTTGGTTATGGAACCCTGTGGACTTGGAACATGACTGAGGTTTTATTCTGGAATCCTGTGGCCTGGGAACATGACATCAGTGGATTCTGGAACCCTGTGGCCTGAGAAGATGACTGAGGCGTGATTCTGGAAACCTGTGACCTGGGAACATGACATCTGTTTAGACTGTGGAATACTGGGCCCTGGGAACCTGACTGAGTCTTGGTTCTGGAACCCTGTGGACTTGGAACATGACTGAGGATTTATTCTGGAATCCTGTGGCCTGGGAACATGACATCAGTGGATTCTGGAACCCTGTGGCCTGGGAACATGACTGAGGCGTAATTCTGGAAAACTGTGGCCTGGGAACTTGACTGAGGATTGATGGTAGAAATCTGTGGACTGGCAACATGACTGAGGTTTGATTGTAGAACCCTGTGCCCTGGAAACATGACTGCGACCTGATACTTGAAACCCATGGCCTGGGAACTTGACATTGGTTTGATTCTGGAACCCTGTGTCCAGGAACAAGACTGAGGCGTGATTCTGGAATCCTGTGGCCTGGGAACATGACATCTGTTTAGATTGTGGAATACTGGGCCCTGGGAACCTGACTGAGTCTTGGTTCTGGAACCCTGTGGACTGGGAACATGAGAACGGTTTGATTCTGGAACCCTGTGGCCTGGGAACATGTCTGAGGTTTGATGGTGGAAACCTGTGGCTTGGCAACATGACTGAGGTTTGTTACTGGAACCCTGTTCCCTGGGAACATGACTGAGGTTTGATTCTGGACAGCTTTGTCCTGGGAACATGACTGTGCTTTGATTGTGGAACCATGGGTCCTGCAAACATGACTGAGGTTTGATTCTGGAACCATGTGTCCTGGGAATATGAGTGAGGTTTGATTCTGGAAATCTGTGGCCTGGGAACTTGAATGAGGTTTGATGGCAGAAACCTGTGGACTGGCCACATGACAGAGGTTTGATTGTAGAACCCTGTGCCCTGGAAACATGACTGTGGCCTGGTACTGGAAAACCATGGCCTAGGAATTTGACATTGGTTGATTCTGGAAACCTGTGGCCTGAGAACATGACTGAGGCCTGATTCTGGAAACCTGTGGCCTGGGAACATGACTTCTGTTTAGACTGTGGAATACTGGGCCCTGGGAACCTGAGTGAGTCTTGGTTCTGGAACCCTGTGGACTTGGAACATGACTGAGGTTTTATTCTGGAATTCTGTGGCCTGGGATCATGACATCAGTGGATTCTGGAACCCTGTGGCCTGGGAACATGACTTAGGCGTTATTCTGGAAAACTGTGGCCTGGGAACTTGACTGAGGATTGATGGTAGAAATCTGTGGACTGGCAACATAACTGAGGTTTGATTGTAGAACCCTGTGCCCTGGAAACATGACTGCGACCTGATATTTGAAACCCATGGCCTGGGAACTTGACATTGGTTTGATTCTGGAACCATGTGGCCAGGAACAAGACTGAGGCGTGATTCTGGAATCCTGTGGCCTGGGAACATGATATCTGTTTAGATTGTGGAATACTGTGCCCTGGGAACATGACTGAGGCTTGGTTCTGGAACCCTGTGGACTGTGAACATGACTGAGGTTTTATTCTGGAATCCTGTGGCCTGGGAACATGACATCAGTGGATTCTGGAACCCTGTGGCCTGGGAACATGAGAACGGCTTGATTCTGGAACACTGTGGCCTGGGAACATGTATGAGGTTTCATGGTGGAAACCTGTGGCTTGGTAACATGACTGAGGTTTGTTACTGGAACCCTGTTCCCTGGGAACATGACTGAGGTTTGATTCTGGACACTTTTGTCCTGGGAACACGACTGTGTTTTTTTTGTGGAACCATGGGTCCTGCAAACATGACTGAGATTTGATTCTGGAACCATGTGTCCTGGGAATATGACGGAGGTTTGATTCTGGAAATCTGTGGCCTGGGAACTTGATTGAGGTTTGATGGCAGAAACCTGTGGACTGGCCACATGACAGAGGTTTGATTGTAGAACCCTGTGCCCTGGAAACATGACTGTGGCCTGGTACTGGAAACCCATGGCCTAGGAATTTGACAATGGTTTGATTCTGGAACCCTATGGCCTGGGAACATGACTGAGGTTTGATTCAGGAAACCTGTGGCCTGGGAACATGACATCTGTTTAGATTGTGGAATACTGGGCCCTGGGAACCTGACTGAGTCTTGGTTCTGGAACCCTGTGGACTGGGAACATGACTGAGGTTTTATTCTGGAATCCTGTGGCCTGGGAGCATGACATCAGTGGATTCTGGAACCCTGTGGCCTTGGAACATGAGAACGGTTTGATTCTGGAACCCTGTGGCCTGGGAACATGTCTGAGGTTTCATGGTGGAAACCTGTGGCTTGGCAACATGACATCTGTTTAGATTGTGGAATACTGGGCCCTGGGAACCTGACTGAGACTTGATTCTGGAACCCTGTGGACTGGGAACATGACTGAGGTTTTATTCTGGAATCAGGTGGCCTGGGAACATGACATCAGTGGATTCTGGAACCCTGTGGCCGGGGAACATGACTGAGGCGTGATTCTGGAAAACTGTGGCCTGGGAATATGACTGAGGTTTGATTCTGGAAATCTGTGGCCTGGGAACTTGACTGAGGTTTGATGGCAGAAACCTGTGGACTGGACACATGACAGAGGTTTGATTGTAGAACCCTGTGCCCTGGAAACATGACTGCGGCCTGGTACTGGAAAACCATGGCCTAGGAATTTGACATTGGTTTGATTCTGGAACCCTGTGGCCTGAGAAGATGACTGAGGCGTGATTCTGGAAACCTGTGACCTGGGAACATGACATCTGTTTAGACTGTGGAATACTGGGCCCTGGGAACCTGACTGAGTCTTGGTTCGGGAACCCTGTGGACTTGGAACATGACTGAGGATTTATTCTGGAATCCTGTGGCCTGGGAACATGACATCAGTGGATTCTGGAACCCTGTGGCCTGGGAACATGACTGAGGCGTAATTCTGGAAAACTGTGGCCTGGGAACTTGACTGAGGATTGATGGTAGAAATCTGTGGACTGGCAACATGACTGAGGTTTGATTGTAGAACCCTGTGCCCTGGAAACATGACTGCGACCTGATACTTGAAACCCATGGCCTGGGAACTTGACATTGGTTTGATTCTGGAACCCTGTGTCCAGGAACAAGACTGAGGCGTGATTCTGGAATCCTGTGGCCTGGGAACATGACATCTGTTTAGATTGTGGAATACTGGGCCCTGGGAACCTGACTGAGTCTTGGTTCTGGAACCCTGTGGACTGGGAACATGAGAACGGTTTGATTCTGGAACCCTGTGGCCTGGGAACATGTCTGAGGTTTGATGGTGGAAACCTGTGGCTTGGCAACATGACTGAGGTTTGTTACTGGAACCCTGTTCCCTGGGAACATGACTGAGGTTTGATTCTGGACAGCTTTGTCCTGGGAACATGACTGTGCTTTGATTGTGGAACCATGGGTCCTGCAAACATGACTGAGGTTTGATTCTGGAACCATGTGTCCTGGGAATATGAGTGAGGTTTGATTCTGGAAATCTGTGGCCTGGGAACTTGAATGAGGTTTGATGGCAGAAACCTGTGGACTGGCCACATGACAGAGGTTTGATTGTAGAACCCTGTGCCCTGGAAACATGACTGTGGCCTGGTACTGGAAAACCATGGCCTAGGAATTTGACATTGGTTGATTCTGGAAACCTGTGGCCTGAGAACATGACTGAGGCCTGATTCTGGAAACCTGTGGCCTGGGAACATGACATCTGTTTAGACTGTGGAATACTGGGCCCTGGGAACCTGACTGAGTCTTGGTTCTGGAACCCTGTGGACTTGGAACATGACTGAGGTTTTATTCTGGAATTCTGTGGCCTGGGATCATGACATCAGTGGATTCTGGAACCCTGTGACCTGGGAACATGACTTAGGCATTATTCTGGAAAACTGTGGCCTGGGAACTTGACTGAGGATTGATGGTAGAAATCTGTGGACTGGCAACATGACTGAGGTTTGATTGTAGAACCCTGTGCCCTGGAAACATGACTGCGACCTGATATTTGAAACCCATGGCCTGGGAACTTGACATTGGTTTGATTCTGGAACCATGTGCCCAGGAACAAGACTGAGGCGTGATTCTGGAATCCTGTGGCCTGGGAACATGATATCTGTTTAGATTGTGGAATACTGTGCCCTGGGAACATGACTGAGGCTTGGTTCTGGAACCCTGTGGACTGTGAACATGACTGAGGTTTTATTCTGGAATCCTGTGGCCTGGGAACATGACATCAGTGGATTCTGGAACCCTGTGGCCTGGGAACATGAGAACGGCTTGATTCTGGAACACTGTGGCCTGGGAACATGTATGAGGTTTCATGGTGGAAACCTGTGGCTTGGTAACATGACTGAGGTTTGTTACTGGAACCCTGTTCCCTGGGAACATGACTGAGGTTTGATTCTGGACACTTTTGTCCTGGGAACATGACTGTGTTTTTTTTGTGGAACCATGGGTCCTGCAAACATGACAGAGATTTGATTCTGGAACCATGTGTCCTGGGAATATGACTGAGGTTTGATTCTGGAAATCTGTGGCCTGGGAACTTCATTGAGGTTTGATGGCAGAAACCTGTGGACTGGCCACATGACAGAGGTTTGATTGTAGAACCCTGTGCCCTGGAAACATGACTGTGGCCTGGTACTGGAAACCCATGGCCTAGGAATTTGACAATGGTTTGATTCTGGAACCCTATGGCCTGGGAACATGACTGAGGTTTGATTCAGGAAACCTGTGGCCTGGGAACATGACATCTGTTTAGATTGTGGAATACTGGGCCCTGGGAACCTGACTGAGTCTTGGTTCTGGAACCCTGTGGACTGGGAACATGACTGAGGTTTTATTCTGGAATCCTGTGGCCTGGGAGCATGACATCAGTGGATTCTGGAACCCTGTGGCCTTGGAACATGAGAACGGTTTGATTCTGGAACCCTGTGGCCTGGGAACATGTCTGAGGTTTCATGGTGGAAACCTGTGGCTTGGCAACATGACATCTGTTTAGATTGTGGAATACTGGGCCCTGGGAACCTGACTGAGACTTGATTCTGGAACCCTGTGGACTGGGAACATGACTGAGGTTTTATTCTGGAATCAGGTGGCCTGGGAACATGACATCAGTGGATTCTGGAACCCTGTGGCCGGGGAACATGACTGAGGCGTGATTCTGGAAAACTGTGGCCTGGGAATATGACTGAGGTTTGATTCTGGAAATCTGTGGCCTGGGAACTTGACTGAGGTTTGATGGCATAAACCTGTGGACTGGACACATGACAGAGGTTTGATTGTAGAACCCTGTGCCCTGGAAACATGACTGTGGCCTGGTACTGGAAAACCATGGCCTAGGAATTTGACATTGGTTTGATTCTGGAACCCTGTGGCCTGAGAACATGACTGAGGCCTGATTCTGGAAACCTGTGACCTGGGAACATGACATCTGTTTAGACTGTGGAATACTGGGCCCTGGGAACCTGACTGAGTCTTGGTTCTGGAACCCTGTGGACTTGGAACTTGACTGAGGTTTTATTCTGGAATTCTGTGGCCTGGGAACATGACATCAGTGGATTCTGGAACCCTGTGGCCTGGGAACATGACTGAGGCGTTATTCTGGAAAACTGTGGCCTGGGAACTTGACTGAGGATTGATGGTAGAAATCTGTGGACTGGCAACATGACTGAGGTTTGATTGTAGAACCCTGTTCCCTGGAAACATGACTGCGACCTGATATTTGAAACCCATGGCCTGGGAACTTGACATTGGTTTGATTCTGGAACCATGTGGCCAGGAACAAGACTGAGGCGTGATTCTGGAATCCTGTGGCCTGGGAACATGATATCTGTTTAGATTGTGGAATACTGTGCCCTGGGAACATGACTGAGGCTTGGTTCTGGAACCCTGTGGACTGTGAACATGACTGAGGTTTTATTCTGGAATCCTGTGGCCTGGGAACATGACATCAGTGGATTCTGGAACCCTGTGGCCTGGGAACATGAGAACGGCTTGATTCTGGAACACTGTGGCCTGGGAACATGTATGAGGTTTCATGGTGGAAACCTGTGGCTTGGTAACATGACTGAGGTTTGTTACTGGAACCCTGTTCCCTGGGATCATGACTGAGGTTTGATTCTGGACAGCTTTGTCCTGGGAACATGACTGTGCTTTGATTGTGGAACCATGGGTCCTGCAAACATGACTGAGGTTTGATTCTGGAACCATGTGTCCTGGGAATATGACTGAGGTTTGATTCTGGAAATCTGTGGCCTGGGAATTTCACTGAGGTTTGATGGCAGAAACCTGTGGACTGGCAACATGACTGAGGTTTGATTGTAGAACCCTGTGCCCTGGAAACATGACTGTGGCCTGGTACTGGAAAACCATGGCCTAGGAATTTGACATTGGTTTGATTCTGGAACCCTTTGGCCTGGGAACATGACTGAGTCTTGGTTCTGGAACCCTGTGGACTGAGAACATGACTGAGGTTTGATTGTAGAACCCTGTGCCCTGGAAACATGACTGTGGCCTGGTACTGGAAACCCATGGCCTAGGAATTTGACAATGGTTTGATTCTGGAACCCTATGGCCTGGGAACATGACTGAGGTTTGATTCTGGAAACCTGTGGCATGGGAACATGACATCTGTTTAGATTGTGGAATACTGGGCCCTGGGAACCTGACTGAGTCTTGGTTCTGGAACCCTGTGGACTGGGAACATGACTGAGGTTTTATTCTGGAATCCTGTGGCCTGGGAGCATGACATCAGTGGTTTCTGGAACCCTGTGGCCTTGGAACATGAGAACGGTTTGATTCTGGAACCCTGTGGCCTGGGAACATGTCTGAGGTTTCATGGTGGAAACCTGTGGCTTGGCAACATGACATCTGTTTAGATTGTGGAATACTGGGCCCTGGGAACCTGACTGAGACTTGGTTCTAGAACCCTGTGGACTGGGAACATGACTGAGGTTTTATTCTGGAGTCAGGTGGCCTGGGAACATGACATCAGTGGATTCTGGAACCCTGTGGCCGGGGAACATGACTGAGGCGTGATTCTGCAAAACTGTGGCCTGGGAATATGACTGAGGTTTGATTCTGGAAATCTGTGGCCTGGGAACTTGACTGAGGTTTGATGGCAGAAACCTGTGGACTGGCCACATGACAGAGGTTTGATTGTAGAACCCTGTGCCCTGGAAACATGACTGTGGCCTGGTACTGGAAACCCATGGCCTAGGAATTTGACATTGGTTTGATTCTGGAACCCTGTGGCCTGAGAACATGACTGAGGCGTGATTCTGGAAACCTGTGGCCTGGGAACATGACATCTGTTTAGATTGTGGAATACTGAGCCCTGGGAACCTGACTGAGTCTTGGTTCTGGAACCCTGTGGACTTGGAACATGACTGAGGATTTATTCTGGAATCCTGTGGCCTGGGCACATGACATCAGTGGATTCTGGAACCCTGTGGCCTGGGAACATGACTGAGGCGTTATTCTGGAAAACTGTGGCCTGGGAACTTGACTGAGGATTGATGGTAGAAATCTGTGGACTGGCAACATGACTGAGGTTTGATTGTAGAACCCTGTGCCCTGGAAACCTGACTGCGACCTGATACTTGAAACCCATGGCCTGGGAACTTGACATTGGTTTGATTCTGGAACCCTGTGTCCAGGAACAAGACTGAGGCGTGATTCTGGAATCCTGTGGCCTGGGAACATGACATCTGTTTAGATTGTGGAATACTGGGCCCTGGGAACCTGACTGAAACTTGGTTCTGGAACCCTGTGGACTGGGAACATGAGAACGGTTTGATTCTGGAACCCTGTGGCCTGGGAACATGTATGAGGTTTCATGGTGGAAACCTGTGGCCTGGGAACATGATATCTGTTTAGATTGTGGAATACTGGGCCCTGGGAACCTGACTGAGTCTTGGTTTTGGAACCCTGTGGACTTGGAACATGACTGAGGTTTTATTCTGGAATCCTGTGGCCTGGGAACATGACATCAGTGGATTCTGGAACCCTGTGGCCTGAGAAGATGACTGAGGCGTGATTCTGGAAACCTGTGACCTGGGAACATGACATCTGTTTAGACTGTGGAATACTGGGCCCTGGGAACCTGACTGAGTCTTGGTTCTGGAACCCTGTGGACTTGGAACATGACTGAGGATTTATTCTGGAATCCTGTGGCCTGGGAACATGACATCAGTGGATTCTGGAACCCTGTGGCCTGGGAACATGACTGAGGCGTAATTCTGGAAAACTGTGGCCTGGGAACTTGACTGAGGATTGATGGTAGAAATCTGTGGACTGGCAACATGACTGAGGTTTGATTGTAGAACCCTGTGCCCTGGAAACATGACTGCGACCTGATACTTGAAACCCATGGCCTGGGAACTTGACATTGGTTTGATTCTGGAACCCTGTGTCCAGGAACAAGACTGAGGCGTGATTCTGGAATCCTGTGGCCTGGGAACATGACATCTGTTTAGATTGTGGAATACTGGGCCCTGGGAACCTGACTGAGTCTTGGTTCTGGAACCCTGTGGACTGGGAACATGAGAACGGTTTGATTCTGGAACCCTGTGTCCTGGGAACATGTCTGAGGTTTGATGGTGGAAACCTGTGGCTTGGCAACATGACTGAGGTTTGTTACTGGAACCCTGTTCCCTGGGAACATGACTGAGGTTTGATTCTGGACAGCTTTGTCCTGGGAACATGACTGTGCTTTGATTGTGGAACCATGGGTCCTGCAAACATGACTGAGGTTTGATTCTGGAACCATGTGTCCTGGGAATATGAGTGAGGTTTGATTCTGGAAATCTGTGGCCTGGGAACTTGAATGAGGTTTGATGGCAGAAACCTGTGGACTGGCCACATGACAGAGGTTTGATTGTAGAACCCTGTGCCCTGGAAACATGACTGTGGCCTGGTACTGGAAAACCATGGCCTAGGAATTTGACATTGGTTGATTCTGGAAACCTGTGGCCTGAGAACATGACTGAGGCCTGATTCTGGAAACCTGTGGCCTGGGAACATGACTTCTGTTTAGACTGTGGAATACTGGGCCCTGGGAACCTGACTGAGTCTTGGTTCTGGAACCCTGTGGACTTGGAACATGACTGAGGTTTTATTCTGGAATTCTGTGGCCTGGGATCATGACATCAGTGGATTCTGGAACCCTGTGGCCTGGGAACATGACTTAGGCGTTATTCTGGAAAACTGTGGCCTGGGAACTTGACTGAGGATTGATGGTAGAAATCTGTGGACTGGCAACATGACTGAGGTTTGATTGTAGAACCCTGTGCCCTGGAAACATGACTGCGACCTGATATTTGAAACCCATGGCCTGGGAACTTGACATTGGTTTGATTCTGGAACCATGTGCCAGGAACAAGACTGAGGCGTGATTCTGGAATCCTGTGGCCTGGGAACATGATATCTGTTTAGATTGTGGAATACTGTGCCCTGGGAACATGACTGAGGCTTGGTTCTGGAACCCTGTGGACTGTGAACATGACTGAGGTTTTATTCTGGAATCCTGTGGCCTGGGAACATGACATCAGTGGATTCTGGAACCCTGTGGCCTGGGAACATGAGAACGGCTTGATTCTGGAACACTGTGGCCTGGGAACATGTATGAGGTTTCATGGTGGAAACCTGTGGCTTGGTAACATGACTGAGGTTTGTTACTGGAACCCTGTTCCCTGGGAACATGACTGAGGTTTGATTCTGGACACTTTTGTCCTGGGAACATGACTGTGTTTTTTTTGTGGAACCATGGGTCCTGCAAACATGACTGAGATTTGATTCTGGAACCATGTGTCCTGGGAATATGACTGAGGTTTGATTCTGGAAATCTGTGGCCTGGGAACTTGATTGAGGTTTGATGGCAGAAACCTGTGGACTGGCCACATGACAGAGGTTTGATTGTAGAACCCTGTGCCCTGGAAACATGACTGTGGCCTGGTACTGGAAACCCATGGCCTAGGAATTTGACAATGGTTTGATTCTGGAACCCTATGGCCTGGGAACATGACTGAGGTTTGATTCAGGAAACCTGTGGCCTGGGAACATGACATCTGTTTAGATTGTGGAATACTGGGCCCTGGGAACCTGACTGAGTCTTGGTTCTGGAACCCTGTGGACTGGGAACATGACTGAGGTTTTATTCTGGAATCCTGTGGCCTGGGAGCATGACATCAGTGGATTCTGGAACCCTGTGGCCTTGGAACATGAGAACGGTTTGATTCTGGAACCCTGTGGCCTGGGAACATGTCTGAGGTTTCATGGTGGAAACCTGTGGCTTGGCAACATGACATCTGTTTAGATTGTGGAATACTGGGCCCTGGGAACCTGACTGAGACTTGATTCTGGAACCCTGTGGACTGGGAACATGACTGAGGTTTTATTCTGGAATCAGGTGGCCTGGGAACATGACATCAGTGGATTCTGGAACCCTGTGGCCGGGGAACATGACTGAGGCGTGATTCTGGAAAACTGTGGCCTGGGAATATGACTGAGGTTTGATTCTGGAAATCTGTGGCCTGGGAACTTGACTGAGGTTTGATGGCAGAAACCTGTGGACTGGACACATGACAGAGGTTTGATTGTAGAACCCTGTGCCCTGGAAACATGACTGTGGCCTGGTACTGGAAAACCATGGCCTAGGAATTTGACATTGGTTTGATTCTGGAACCCTGTGGCCTGAGAAGATGACTGAGGCGTGATTCTGGAAACCTGTGACCTGGGAACATGACATCTGTTTAGACTGTGGAATACTGGGCCCTGGGAACCTGACTGAGTCTTGGTTCGGGAACCCTGTGGACTTGGAACATGACTGAGGATTTATTCTGGAATCCTGTGGCCTGAGAACATGACATCAGTGGATTCTGGAACCCTGTGGCCTGGGAACATGACTGAGGCGTAATTCTGGAAAACTGTGGCCTGGGAACTTGACTGAGGATTGATGGTAGAAATCTGTGGACTGGCAACATGACTGAGGTTTGATTGTAGAACCCTGTGCCCTGGAAACATGACTGCGACCTGATACTTGAAACCCATGGCCTGGGAAGTTGACATTGGTTTGATTCTGGAACCCTGTGTCCCGGAACAAGACTGAGGCGTGATTCTGGAATCCTGTGGCCTGGGAACATGACATCTGTTTAGATTGTGGAATACTGGGCCCTGGGAACCTGACTGAGTCTTGGTTCTGGAACCCTGTGGACTGGGAACATGAGAACGGTTTGATTCTGGAACCCTGTGGCCTGGGAACATGTCTGAGGTTTGATGGTGGAAACCTGTGGCTTGGCAACATGACTGAGGTTTGTTACTGGAACCCTGTTCCCTGGGAACATGACTGAGGTTTGATTCTGGACAGCTTTGTCCTGGGAACATGACTGTGCTTTGATTGTGGAACCATGGGTCCTGCAAACATGACTGAGGTTTGATTCTGGAACCATGTGTCCTGGGAATATGACTGAGGTTTGATTCTGGAAATCTGTGGCCTGGGAACTTGACTGAGGTTTGATGGCAGAAACCTGTGGACTGGCCACATGACAGAGGTTTGATTGTAGAACCCTGTGCCCTGGAAACATGACTGTGGCCTGGTACTGGAAAACCATGGCCTAGGAATTTGACATTGGTTTGATTCTGGAACCCTGTGGCCTGAGAACATGACTGAGGCCTGATTCTGGAAACCTGTGGCCTGGGAACATGACATCTGTTTAGACTGTGGAATACTGGGCCCTGGGAACCTGACTGAGTCTTGGTTCTGGAACCCTGTGGACTTGGAACATGACTGAGGTTTTATTCTGGAATTCTGTGGCCTGGGAACATGACATCAGTGGATTCTGGAACCCTGTGGCCTGGGAACATGACTGAGGCGTTATTCTGGAAAACTGTGGCCTGGGAACTTGACTGAGGATTGATGGTAGAAATCTGTGGACTGGCAACATGACTGAGGTTTGATTGTAGAACCCTGTGCCCTGGAAACATGACTGCGACCTGATATTTGAAACCCATGGCCTGGGAACTTGACATTGGTTTGATCCTGGAACCATGTGGCCAGCAACAAGACTGAGGCGTGATTCTGTAATCCTGTGGCCTGGGAACATGATATCTGTTTAGATTGTGGAATACTGTGCCCTGGGAACATGACTGAGGCTTGGTTCTGGAACCCTGTGGACTGTGAACATGACTGAGGTTTTATTCTGGAATCCTGTGGCCTGGGAACATGACATCAGTGGATTCTGGAACCCTGTGGCCTGGGAACATGAGAACGGCTTGATTCTGGAACACTGTGGCCTGGGAACATGTATGAGGTTTCATGGTGGAAACCTGTGGCTTGGTAACATGACTGAGGTTTGTTACTGGAACCCTGTTCCCTGGGATCATGACTGAGGTTTGATTCTGGACAGCTTTGTCCTGGGAACATGACTGTGCTTTGATTGTGGAACCATGGGTCCTGCAAACATGACTGAGGTTTGATTCTGGAACCATGTGTCCTGGGAATATGACTGAGGTTTGATTCTGGAAATCTGTGGCCTGGGAATTTCACTGAGGTTTGATGGCAGAAACCTGTGGACTGGCAACCTGACTGAGGTTTGATTGTAGAACACTGTGCCCTGGAAACATGACTGTGGCCTGGTACTGGAAAACCATGGCCTAGGAATTTGACATTGGTTTGATTCTGGAACCCTTTGGCCTGGGAACATGACTGAGTCTTGGTTCTGGAACCCTGTGGACTGAGAACATGACTGAGGTTTGATTGTAGAACCCTGTGCCCTGGAAACATGACTGTGGCCTGGTACTGGAAACCCATGGCCTAGGAATTTGACAATGGTTTGATTCTGGAACCCTATGGCCTGGGAACATGACTGAGGTTTGATTCTGGAAACCTGTGGCATGGGAACATGACATCTGTTTAGATTGTGGAATACTGGGCCCTGGGAACCTGACTGAGTCTTGGTTCTGGAACCCTGTGGACTGGGAACATGACTGAGGTTTTATTCTGGAATCCTGTGGCCTGGGAGCATGACATCAGTGGTTTCTGGAACCCTGTGGCCTTGGAACATGAGAACGGTTTGATTCTGGAACCCTGTGGCCTGGGAACATGTCTGAGGTTTGATGGTGGAAACCTGTGGCTTGGCAACATGACTGAGGTTGGTTACTGGAACCCTGTTCCCTGGGAACATGACTGAGGTTTGATTCTGGACAGCTTTGTCCTGGGAACACGACTGTGGTGTGATTGTGGAACCATGGGTCCTGCAAACATGACTGAGGTTTCATTCTGGAGCCATGTGTCCTCGGAATATGACTGAGGTTTGATTCTGGAAATCTGTGGCCTGGGAACATAACTGAGGTTTGATGCCAGAAACCTGTGGACTGGCAACATGACAGAGGTTTGATTGTAGAACCCTGTGCCCTGGAAACATGACTGTGGACTGGTACTGGAATCCCATGGCCTAGGAATTTGACATTGGTTTGATTCTGGAACCCTGTGGCTTGGCAACATGACATCTCTTTAGATTGTGGAATACTGGGCCCTGGGAACCTGAGACTTGGTTCTGGAACCCTGTGGACTGGGAACATGACTGAGGTTTTATTCTGGAATCAGGTGGCCTGGGAACATGACATCAGTGGATTCTGGAACCCTGTGGCCGGGGAACATGACTGAGGCGTGATTCTGGAAAACTGTGGCCTGGGAATATGACTGAGGTTTGATTCTGGAAATCTGTGGCCTGGGAACTTGACTGAGGTTTGATGGCAGAAACCTGTGGACTGGCCACATGACAGAGGTTTGATTGTAGAACCCTGTGCCCTGGAAACATGACTGTGGCCTGGTACTGGAAACCCATGGCCTAGGAATTTGACATTGGTTTGATTCTGGAACCCTGTGGCCTGAGAACATGACTGAGGCGTGATTCTGGAAACCTGTGGCCTGGGAACATGACATCTGTTTAGATTGTGGAATACTGGGCCCTGGGAACCTGACTGAGTCTTGGTTCTGGAACCCTGTGGACTTGGAACATGACTGAGGATTTATTCTGGAATCCTGTGGGCTGGGAACATGACATCAGTGGATTCTGGAACACTGTGGCCTGGTAACATGACTGAGGCGTTATTCTGGAAAACTGTGGCCTGGGAACTTGACTGAGGATTGATGGTAGAAATCTGTGGACTGGCAACATGACTGAGGTTTGATTGTAGAACCCTGTGCCCTGGAAACATGACTGCGACCTGATACTTGAAACCCATGGCCTGGGAACTTGATATTGGTTTGATTCTGGAACCCTGTGTCCAGGAACAAGACTGAGGCGTGATTCTGGAATCCTGTGGCCTGGGAACATGACATCTGTTTAGATTGTGGAATACTGTGCCCTGGGAATCTGACTGAGGCTTGGTTCTGGAACCCTGTGGACTGGGAACATGAGAACGGTTTGATTCTGGAACCCTGTGTCCTGGGAACATGTCTGAGGTTTGATGGTGGAAACCTGTGGCTTGGCAACATGACTGAGGTTTGTTACTGGAACCCTGTTCCCTTGGAACATGACTGAGGTTTGATTCTGGACAGCTTTGTCCTGGGAACATGACTGTGCTTTGATTGTGGAACCATGGGTCCTGCAAACATGACTGAGGTTTGATTCTGGAACCATGTGTCCTGGGAATATGACTGAGGTTTGATTCTGGAAATCTGTGGCCTGGGAACTTGACTGAGGTTTGATGGCAGAAACCTGTGGACTGGCAACATGACTGAGGTTTGACTGTAGAACCCTGTGCCCTGGAAACATGACTGTGGCCTGGTACTGGAAAACCATGGCCTAGGAATTTGACATTGGTTTAATTCTGGAACCCTTTGGCCTGGGAACATGACTGAGGCGTTATTCTGGAAAACTGTGGCCTGGGAACTTGACTGAGGTTTGATGGTAGAAATCTGTGGACTGGCAACATGACTGAGGTTTGATTGTAGAACCCTGTGCCCTGGAAACATGACTGCGACTTGATACTTGAAACCCATGGCGTGGGAACTTGACATTGGTTTGATTCTGGAAACCTGTGGCCTGAGAACATGACTGAGGCGTGATTCTGGAAACCTGTGGCCTGGGAACATGACATCTGTTTAGATTGTGGAATACTGGGCCCTGGGAACCTGACTGAGTCTTGGTTCTGGAACCCTGTGGACTTGGAACATGACTGAGGTTTTATTCTGGAATCCTGTGGCCTGGGAACATGACATCAGTGGATTCTGGAACCCTGTGGCGTGGGAACATGACTGAGGCGTTATTCTGGAAAACTGTGGCCTGGGAACTTGACTGAGGATTGATGGTAGAAATCTGTGGACTGGCAACATGACTGAGGTTTGATTGTAGAACCCTGTGCCCTGGAAACATGACTGCGACCTGATCCTTGAAACCCATGGTCTGGGAACTTGACATTGGTTTGATTCTGGAACCCTGTGTACAGGAACAAGACTGAGGCGTGATTCTGGAATCCTGTGGCCTGGGAACATGACATCTGTTTAGATTGTGGAATACTGGGCCCTGGGAACCTGACTGAGGCTTGGTTCTGGAATCCTGTTGCCTGGGAACATGACATCTGTTTAGATTGTGGAATACTGGGCCCTGGGAACCTGACTGAGGCTTGGTTCTGGACCCCTGTGGACTGGGAACATGAGAACGGTTTGATTCAGGAACCCTGTGGCCTGGGAACATGTCTGAGGTTTGATGGTGGAAATCTGTGGCTTGGCAACATGACTGAGGTTTGTTACTGGAACCCTGTTCCCTGGGAACATGACTGAGGTTTGATTCTGGACAGCTTTGCCCTGGGAACATGACTGTGCTTTGATTGTGGAACAATGGGTCCTGCAAACATGACTGAGGTTTAATTCTGGAACCATGTGTCCTGGGAATATGACTGAAGTTTGATTCTGGAAATCTGTGGCCTGGGAACTTGACTGAGGTTTGATGGCAGAAACCTGTGGACTGGCCACATGACAGAGGTTTGATTGTAGAACCCTGTGCCCTGGAAACATGACTGTGGCCTGGTACTGGAAAACCATGGCCTAGGAATTTGACATTGGTTTGATTCTGGAACCCGTTGGCCTAGGAACATGACTGAGTCTTGGTTCTGGAACCCTGTGGACTGGGAACATGACTGAGGATTTATTCTGGAATCCTGTGGCCTGGGAGCCTGACATCAGTGGATTCTGGAACCCTGTGGCCTTGGAACATGAGAACGGTTTGATTCTGGAACCCTGTGGCCTGGGAACATGTCTGAGGTTTCATGGTGGAAACCTGTGGCTTGGCAACATGACATCTGTTTAGATTGTGGAATACTGGGCCCTGGGAACCTGACTGAGACTTGGTTCTGGAACCCTGTGGACTGGGAACATGACTGAGGTTTTATTCTGGAATCAGTTGGCCTGGGAACATGACATCAGTGGATTCTGGAAACCTGTAGCCTGGGAACATGACTGAGGCGTGATTCTGGAAAACTGTCGCCTGGGAATATGACTGAGGTTTGATTCTGGAAATCTGTGGCCTGGGAACTTGACTGAGGTTTGATGGCAGAAACCTGTGGACTGGCCACATGACAGAGGTTTGATTGTAGAACCCTGTGCCCTGGAAACATGACTGTGGCCTGGTACTGGAAACCCATGGCCTAGGAATTTGACATTGGTTTGATTCTGGAACCCTGTGTCCCGGAACAAGACTGAGGCGTGATTCTGGAATCCTGTGGCCTGGGAACATGACATCTGTTTAGATTGTGGAATACTGGGCCCTGGGAACCTGACTGAGTCTTGGTTCTGGAACCCTGTGGACTGGGAACATGAGAACGGTTTGATTCTGGAACCCTGTGGCCTGGGAACATGTCTGAGGTTTGATGGTGGAAACCTGTGGCTTGGCAACATGACTGAGGTTTGTTACTGGAACCCTGTTCCCTGGGAACATGACTGAGGTTTGATTCTGGACAGCTTTGTCCTGGGAACATGACTGTGCTTTGATTGTGGAACCATGGGTCCTGCAAACATGACTGAGGTTTGATTCTGGAACCATGTGTCCTGGGAATATGACTGAGGTTTGATTCTGGAAATCTGTGGCCTGGGAACTTGACTGAGGTTTGATGGCAGAAACCTGTGGACTGGCCACATGACAGAGGTTTGATTGTAGAACCCTGTGCCCTGGAAACATGACTGTGGCCTGGTACTGGAAAACCATGGCCTAGGAATTTGACATTGGTTTGATTCTGGAACCCTGTGGCCTGAGAACATGACTGAGGCCTGATTCTGGAAACCTGTGGCCTGGGAACATGACATCTGTTTAGACTGTGGAATACTGGGCCCTGGGAACCTGACTGAGTCTTGGTTCTGGAACCCTGTGGACTTGGAACATGACTGAGGTTTTATTCTGGAATTCTGTGGCCTGGGAACATGACATCAGTGGATTCTGGAACCCTGTGGCCTGGGAACATGACTGAGGCGTTATTCTGGAAAACTGTGGCCTGGGAACTTGACTGAGGATTGATGGTAGAAATCTGTGGACTGGCAACATGACTGAGGTTTGATTGTAGAACCCTGTGCCCTGGAAACATGACTGCGACCTGATATTTGAAACCCATGGCCTGGGAACTTGACATTGGTTTGATCCTGGAACCATGTGGCCAGGAACAAGACTGAGGCGTGATTCTGTAATCCTGTGGCCTGGGAACATGATATCTGTTTAGATTGTGGAATACTGTGCCCTGGGAACATGACTGAGGCTTGGTTCTGGAACCCTGTGGACTGTGAACATGACTGAGGTTTTATTCTGGAATCCTGTGGCCTGGGAACATGACATCAGTGGATTCTGGAACCCTGTGGCCTGGGAACATGAGAACGGCTTGATTCTGGAACACTGTGGCCTGGGAACATGTATGAGGTTTCATGGTGGAAACCTGTGGCTTGGTAACATGACTGAGGTTTGTTACTGGAACCCTGTTCCCTGGGATCATGACTGAGGTTTGATTCTGGACAGCTTTGTCCTGGGAACATGACTGTGCTTTGATTGTGGAACCATGGGTCCTGCAAACATGACTGAGGTTTGATTCTGGAACCATGTGTCCTGGGAATATGACTGAGGTTTGATTCTGGAAATCTGTGGCCTGGGAATTTCACTGAGGTTTGATGGCAGAAACCTGTGGACTGGCAACCTGACTGAGGTTTGATTGTAGAACACTGTGCCCTGGAAACATGACTGTGGCCTGGTACTGGAAAACCATGGCCTAGGAATTTGACATTGGTTTGATTCTGGAACCCTTTGGCCTGGGAACATGACTGAGTCTTGGTTCTGGAACCCTGTGGACTGAGAACATGACTGAGGTTTGATTGTAGAACCCTGTGCCCTGGAAACATGACTGTGGCCTGGTACTGGAAACCCATGGCCTAGGAATTTGACAATGGTTTGATTCTGGAACCCTATGGCCTGGGAACATGACTGAGGTTTGATTCTGGAAACCTGTGGCATGGGAACATGACATCTGTTTAGATTGTGGAATACTGGGCCCTGGGAACCTGACTGAGTCTTGGTTCTGGAACCCTGTGGACTGGGAACATGACTGAGGTTTTATTCTGGAATCCTGTGGCCTGGGAGCATGACATCAGTGGTTTCTGGAACCCTGTGGCCTTGGAACATGAGAACGGTTTGATTCTGGAACCCTGTGGCCTGGGAACATGTCTGAGGTTTGATGGTGGAAACCTGTGGCTTGGCAACATGACTGAGGTTGGTTACTGGAACCCTGTTCCCTGGGAACATGACTGAGGTTTGATTCTGGACAGCTTTGTCCTGGGAACACGACTGTGGTGTGATTGTGGAACCATGGGTCCTGCAAACATGACTGAGGTTTCATTCTGGAGCCATGTGTCCTCGGAATATGACTGAGGTTTGATTCTGGAAATCTGTGGCCTGGGAACATAACTGAGGTTTGATGCCAGAAACCTGTGGACTGGCAACATGACAGAGGTTTGATTGTAGAACCCTGTGCCCTGGAAACATGACTGTGGACTGGTACTGGAATCCCATGGCCTAGGAATTTGACATTGGTTTGATTCTGGAACCCTGTGGCTTGGCAACATGACATCTCTTTAGATTGTGGAATACTGGGCCCTGGGAACCTGAGACTTGGTTCTGGAACCCTGTGGACTGGGAACATGACTGAGGTTTTATTCTGGAATCAGGTGGCCTGGGAACATGACATCAGTGGATTCTGGAACCCTGTGGCCGGGGAACATGACTGAGGCGTGATTCTGGAAAACTGTGGCCTGGGAATATGACTGAGGTTTGATTCTGGAAATCTGTGGCCTGGGAACTTGACTGAGGTTTGATGGCAGAAACCTGTGGACTGGCCACATGACAGAGGTTTGATTGTAGAACCCTGTGCCCTGGAAACATGACTGTGGCCTGGTACTGGAAACCCATGGCCTAGGAATTTGACATTGGTTTGATTCTGGAACCCTGTGGCCTGAGAACATGACTGAGGCGTGATTCTGGAAACCTGTGGCCTGGGAACATGACATCTGTTTAGATTGTGGAATACTGGGCCCTGGGAACCTGACTGAGTCTTGGTTCTGGAACCCTGTGGACTTGGAACATGACTGAGGATTTATTCTGGAATCCTGTGGGCTGGGAACATGACATCAGTGGATTCTGGAACACTGTGGCCTGGTAACATGACTGAGGCGTTATTCTGGAAAACTGTGGCCTGGGAACTTGACTGAGGATTGATGGTAGAAATCTGTGGACTGGCAACATGACTGAGGTTTGATTGTAGAACCCTGTGCCCTGGAAACATGACTGCGACCTGATACTTGAAACCCATGGCCTGGGAACTTGATATTGGTTTGATTCTGGAACCCTGTGTCCAGGAACAAGACTGAGGCGTGATTCTGGAATCCTGTGGCCTGGGAACATGACATCTGTTTAGATTGTGGAATACTGTGCCCTGGGAATCTGACTGAGGCTTGGTTCTGGAACCCTGTGGACTGGGAACATGAGAACGGTTTGATTCTGGAACCCTGTGTCCTGGGAACATGTCTGAGGTTTGATGGTGGAAACCTGTGGCTTGGCAACATGACTGAGGTTTGTTACTGGAACCCTGTTCCCTTGGAACATGACTGAGGTTTGATTCTGGACAGCTTTGTCCTGGGAACATGACTGTGCTTTGATTGTGGAACCATGGGTCCTGCAAACATGACTGAGGTTTGATTCTGGAACCATGTGTCCTGGGAATATGACTGAGGTTTGATTCTGGAAATCTGTGGCCTGGGAACTTGACTGAGGTTTGATGGCAGAAACCTGTGGACTGGCAACATGACTGAGGTTTGACTGTAGAACCCTGTGCCCTGGAAACATGACTGTGGCCTGGTACTGGAAAACCATGGCCTAGGAATTTGACATTGGTTTAATTCTGGAACCCTTTGGCCTGGGAACATGACTGAGGCGTTATTCTGGAAAACTGTGGCCTGGGAACTTGACTGAGGTTTGATGGTAGAAATCTGTGGACTGGCAACATGACTGAGGTTTGATTGTAGAACCCTGTGCCCTGGAAACATGACTGCGACTTGATACTTGAAACCCATGGCGTGGGAACTTGACATTGGTTTGATTCTGGAAACCTGTGGCCTGAGAACATGACTGAGGCGTGATTCTGGAAACCTGTGGCCTGGGAACATGACATCTGTTTAGATTGTGGAATACTGGGCCCTGGGAACCTGACTGAGTCTTGGTTCTGGAACCCTGTGGACTTGGAACATGACTGAGGTTTTATTCTGGAATCCTGTGGCCTGGGAACATGACATCAGTGGATTCTGGAACCCTGTGGCGTGGGAACATGACTGAGGCGTTATTCTGGAAAACTGTGGCCTGGGAACTTGACTGAGGATTGATGGTAGAAATCTGTGGACTGGCAACATGACTGAGGTTTGATTGTAGAACCCTGTGCCCTGGAAACATGACTGCGACCTGATCCTTGAAACCCATGGTCTGGGAACTTGACATTGGTTTGATTCTGGAACCCTGTGTACAGGAACAAGACTGAGGCGTGATTCTGGAATCCTGTGGCCTGGGAACATGACATCTGTTTAGATTGTGGAATACTGGGCCCTGGGAACCTGACTGAGGCTTGGTTCTGGAATCCTGTTGCCTGGGAACATGACATCTGTTTAGATTGTGGAATACTGGGCCCTGGGAACCTGACTGAGGCTTGGTTCTGGACCCCTGTGGACTGGGAACATGAGAACGGTTTGATTCAGGAACCCTGTGGCCTGGGAACATGTCTGAGGTTTGATGGTGGAAATCTGTGGCTTGGCAACATGACTGAGGTTTGTTACTGGAACCCTGTTCCCTGGGAACATGACTGAGGTTTGATTCTGGACAGCTTTGCCCTGGGAACATGACTGTGCTTTGATTGTGGAACAATGGGTCCTGCAAACATGACTGAGGTTTAATTCTGGAACCATGTGTCCTGGGAATATGACTGAAGTTTGATTCTGGAAATCTGTGGCCTGGGAACTTGACTGAGGTTTGATGGCAGAAACCTGTGGACTGGCCACATGACAGAGGTTTGATTGTAGAACCCTGTGCCCTGGAAACATGACTGTGGCCTGGTACTGGAAAACCATGGCCTAGGAATTTGACATTGGTTTGATTCTGGAACCCTTTGGCCTAGGAACATGACTGAGTCTTGGTTCTGGAACCCTGTGGACTGGGAACATGACTGAGGATTTATTCTGGAATCCTGTGGCCTGGGAGCCTGACATCAGTGGATTCTGGAACCCTGTGGCCTTGGAACATGAGAACGGTTTGATTCTGGAACCCTGTGGCCTGGGAACATGTCTGAGGTTTCATGGTAGAAACCTGTGGCTTGGCAACATGACATCTGTTTAGATTGTGGAATACTGGGCCCTGGGAACCTGAGACTTGGTTCTGGAACCCTGTGGACTGGGAACATGACTGAGGTTTTATTCTGGAATCAGGTGGCCTGGGAACATGACATCAGTGGATTCTGGAACCCTGTGGCCGGGGAACATGACTGAGGCCTGATTCTGGAAAACTGTGGCCTGGGAATATGACTGAGGTTTGATTCTGGAAACCTGTGGCCTGGGAACTTGACTGAGGTTTGATGGCAGAATCCTGTGGACTCGCAACATGACAGAGGTTTGATTGTAGAACCCTGTGCCCTGGAAACATGACTGTGGACTGTTACTGGAAACCCATGGCCTAGGAATTTGACATTGGTTTGATTCTGGAACCCTGTGGCCTGGGAACATGACTGAGCCGTGATTCTGGAAACCTGTGGCCTGGGAACATGACATCTGTTTAGATTGTGGAATACTGTGCCCTGGGATCCTGACTGAAGGCTTGGTTCTGGAATCCTGTGGACTGGGAATATAACTGAGGTTTGATTCTGGAACCATGTGGCCTAGGAATATGACTGTGGTTTGATTCTGGAAACCATTGGCCTGGGAACATGACTGATGTTAGATTGTGGAATCCTGTGGCCTGGGAACATGATATCGGTTTGGATTCTGGTACCCTGTTGCCTGGGAACATGAAATCGGTTTGATTGTGGAAACCTGTGGTCTGGGAATATGACTGAGGATTGATGGTGGTACCCTATGGCCTGGGAACATGACTGAGGTTTGATTCTGGATCCCTGTGGCCTGGGAACATGACTTAGGCGTGATTCTGGAAACTTGTGGCCTGGGAACCTGACATCTGTTTAGATTGTGGAATACTGTGCCCTGGGAATCTGACTGAGGCTTGGTTCTGGAACCCTGTGGACTGGGAACATGACTGAGGTTTGATTCTGGAACCCTGTAGCCTGCGAACATAACTGAGGATTGTTTCTGGAACCCTGTGGCCTGGGAACATGACATCAGTGGATTCTGGAACCCTGTGGCCTGGGAACATGTGTGAGGTTTGATGGTGGAAACCTATGGCTTGTTAACATGACTGAGGTTTATTTCGGGATCCCTGTTCCCTGGGAACATGACTGAGGTTTGATTCTGGACACCTTTGTGCTGGGAACATGACTGTGTTTTGATTGTGGAATCATGGGTCCTGCAAACATGACTGAGGTTTGACTCTGGAACCATGTGTCCTGGGAATATGACTGAGGTTGGATTCTGGAAATCTGTGGCCTGGGAACTTGACTGAGGTTTGATGGCAGAAACCTGTGGACTGGCAACATGACTGAGGTTTGATTGTAGAACCCTGTGCCCTGGAAACATGACTGTGGTCTGGTAGTGGAAAACCATGGCCTAGGAATTTGACATTGGTTTGATTCGGGAACCCTTTGGCCTGGGAACATGACTGAGGCGTTATTCTGGAAAACTGTGGCCTGGGAACTTGACTGAGGTTTGATGGTAGAAATCTGTGGACTGGCAACATGACTGAGGTTTGATTGTAGAACCCTGTGCCCTGGAAACATGACTGCGACCTGATACTTGAAACCCATGGCATGGGAACTTGACATTGGTTTGATTCTGGAACCCTGTGGCCAGGAACAAGACTGAGGCGTGATTCTGGAATCCTGTGGCCTGGGAACATGACATCTGTTTAGATTGTGGAATACTGGGCCCTGGGAACCTGACTGAGACTTGGTTCTGGAACCCTGTGGACTGGGAACATGACTGAGGTTTTATTCTGGAATCAGTTGGCCTGGGAACATGACATCAGTGGATTCTGGAAACCTGTAGCCTGGGAACATGACTGAGGCGTGATTCTGGAAAACTGTCGCCTGGGAATATGACTGAGGTTTGATTCTGGAAATCTGTGGCCTGGGAACTTGACTGAGGTTTGATGGCAGAAAACTGTGGACTGGCCACATGACAGAGGTTTGATTGTAGAACCCTGTGCCCTGGAAACATGACTGTGGCCTGGTACTGGAAAACCATGGCCTAGGAATTTGACATTGGTTTGATTCTGGAACCCTGTGGCCTGAGAAGATGACTGAGGCGTGATTCTGGAAACCTGTGGCCTGGGAACATGACATCTGTTTAGATTGTGGAATACTGGGCCCTGGGAACCTGACTGAGTCTTGGTTCTGGAACCCTGTGGACTTGGAACATGACTGAGGTTTTATTCTGGAATCCTGTGGCCTGGGAACATGACATCAGTGGATTCTGGAACCCTGTGGCCTGGGAACATGACTGAGGCGTTATTCTGGAAAACTGTGGCCTGGGAACTTGACTGAGGATTGATGGTAGAAATCTGTGGACTGGCAACATGACTGAGGTTTGATTGTAGAACCCTGTGCCCTGGAAACATGACTGCGACCTGATACTTGAAACCCATCGCCTGGGAACATGACATTGGTTTGATTCTGGAACCCTGTGTCCAGGAACAAGACTGAGGCGTGATTCTGGAATCCTGTGGCCTGGGAACATGATATCTGTTTAGATTGTGGAATACTGTGCCCTGGGAACATGACTGAGGCTTGGTTCTGGAACCCTGTGGACTGTGAACATGACTGAGGTTTTATTCTGGAATCCTGTGGCCTGGGAACATGACATCAGTGGATCCTGGAACCCTGTGGCCTGGGAACATGAGAACGGTTTGATTCTGGAACCCTGTGGCCTGGGAACATGTCTGAGGTTTGATGGTGGAAACCTGTGGCTTGGCAACATGACTGACGTTGGTTACTGGAACCCTGTTCCCTGGGAACATGACTGAGGTTTGATTCTGGACAGCTTTGTCCTGGGAACACGACTGTGGTTTGATTGTGGAACCATGGGTCCTGCAAACATGACTGAGGTTTGATTCTGGAGCCATGTGTCCTGGGAATATGACTGAGGTTTGATTCTGAAAATCTGTGGCCTCGGAACTTGACTGAGGTTTGATGGCAGAAACCTGTGGACTGGCAACATGACAGAGGTTTGATTGTAGAACCCTGTGCCCTGGAAACATGACTGTGGACTGTTACTGGAAACCCATGGCCTAGGAATTTGACATTGGTTTGATTCTGGAACCCTGTGGCCTGGGAACATGACTGAGCCGTGATTCTGGAAACCTGTGGCCTGGGAACATGACATCTGTTTAGATTGTGGAATACTGTGCCCTGGGATCCTGACTGAAGGCTTGGTTCTGGAATCCTGTGGACTGGGAATATAACTGAGGTTTGATTCTGGAACCATGTGGCCTAGGAATATGACTGTGGTTTGATTCTGGAAACCATTGGCCTGGGAACATGACTGATGTTAGATTGTGGAATCCTGTGGCCTGGGAACATGATATCGGTTTGGATTTTGGTACCCTGTTGCCTGGGAACATGAAATCGGTTTGATTGTGGAAACCTGTGGTCTGGGAATATGACTGAGGATTGATGGTGGTACCCTATGGCCTGGGAACATGACTGAGGTTTTATTCTGGATCCCTGTGGCCTGGGAACATGACTGAGGCGTGATTCTGGAAACTTGTGGCCTGGGAACCTGACATCTGTTTAGATTGTGGAATACTGTGCCCTGGGAATCTGACTGAGGCTTGGTTCTGGAACCCTGTGGACTGGGAACATGACTGAGGTTTGATTCTGGAACCCTGTAGCCTGCGAACATAACTGAGGATTGTTTCTGGAAACCTGTGGCCTGGGAACATTTCATCAGTGGATTCTGGAACCCTGTGGCCTGGGAACATGTCTGAGGTTTGATGGTGGAAACCTATGGCTTGGCAACTTTACTGAGGTTTATTTCGGGATCCCTGTTCCCTGGGAACATGACTGAGGTTTGATTCTGGACACCTTTGTGCTGGGAACATGACTGTGTTTTGATTGTGGAATCATGGGTCCTGCAAACATGACTGAGGTTTGATTCTGGAACCATGTGTCCTGGGAATATGACTGAGGTTGGATTCTGGAAATCTGTGGCCTGGGAACTTGACTGAGGTTTGATGGCAGAAACCTGTGGACTGGCAACATGACTGAGGTTTGATTGTAGAACCCTGTGCCCTGGAAACATGACTGTGGTCTGGTACTGGAAAACCATGGCCTAGGAAGTTGACATTGGTTTGATTCTGGAACCCTTTGGCCTGGGAACATGACTGAGGCGTTATTCTGGAAAACTGTGGCCTGGGAACTTGACTGAGGTTTGATGGTAGAAATCTGTGGACTGGCAACATGACTGAGGTTTGATTGTAGAACCCTGTGCCCTGGAAACATGACTGCGACCTGATACTTGAAACCCATGGCCTGGGAACTTGACATTGGTTTGATTCTGGAACCCTGTGGCCAGGAACAAGACTGAGGCGTGATTCTGGAATCCTGTGGCCTGGGAACATGATATCTGTTTAGATTGTGGAATACTGTACCCTGGGAACATGACTGAGGCTTGGTTCTGGAACCCTGTGGACTGTGAACATGACTGAGGTTTTATTCTGGAATCCTGTGGCCTGGGAACATGACATCAGTGGATTCTGGAACCCTGTGGCCTGGGAACATGAGAACGGTTTGATTCTGGAACACTGTGGCCTGGGAACATGTATGAGGTTTCATGGTGGAAACCTGTGGCTTGGTAACATGACTGAGGTTTGTTACTGGAACCCTGTTCCCTGGGAACATGACTGAGGTTTGATTCTGGACACTTTTGTCCTGGGAACATGACTGTGGTTTGATTGTGGAACCATGGGTCCTGCAAACATGACTGAGATTTGATTCTGGAACCATGTGTCCTGGGAATATGACTGAGGTTTGATTCTGGAAATCTGTGGCCTGGGAACTTGATTGAGGTTTGATGGCAGAAACCTGTGGACTGGCCACATGACAGAGGTTTGATTGTAGAACCCTGTGCCCTGGAAACATGACTGTGGCCTGGTACTGGAAACCCATGGCCTAGGAATTTGACAATGGTTTGATTCTGGAACCCTATGGCCTGGGAACATGACTGAGGTTTGATTCTGGAAACCTGTGGCCTGGGAACATGACATCTGTTTGGATTGTGGAATACTGGGCCCTGGGAACCTGACTGAGTCTTGGTTCTGGAACCCTGTGGACTGGGAACATAACTGAGGTTTTATTCTGGAATCCTGTGGCCTGGGAGCATGACATCAGTGGATTCTGGAACCCTGTGGCCTTGGAACATGAGAACGGTTTGATTTTGGAACCCTGTGGCCTGGGAACATGTCTGAGGTTTCATGGTGGAAACCTGTGGCTTGGCAACATGACATCTGTTTAGATTGTGGAATACTGGGCCCTGGGAACCTGACTGAGACTTGGTTCTGGAACCCTGTGGACTGGGAACATGACTGAGGTTTTATTCTGGAATCAGGTGGCCTGGGAACATGACATCAGTGGATTCTGGAACCCTGTGGCCGGGGAACATGACTGAGGCGTGATTCTGGAAAACTGTGGCCTGGGAATATGACTGAGGTTTGATTCTGGAAATCTGTGGCCTGGGAACTTGACTGAGGTTTGATGGCAGAAACCTGTGGACTGGCCACATGACAGAGGTTTGATTGTAGAACCCTGTGCCCTGGAAACATGACTGTGGCCTGGTACTGGAAACCCATGGCCTAGGAATTTGACATTGGTTTGATTCTGGAACCCTGTGGCCTGAGAACATGACTGAGGCGTGATTCAGGAAACCTGTGGCCTGGGAACATGACATCTGTTTAGATTGTGGAATACTGGGCCCTGGGAACCTGACTGAGTCTTGGTTCTGGAACCCTGTGGACTTGGAACATGACTGAGGATTTATTCTGGAATCCTGTGGCCTGGGAACATGACTGAGGCGTTATTCTGGAAAACTGTGGACTGGGAATATAACTGAGGTTTGATTCTGGAACCATGTGGCCTAGGAATATGACTGTGGTTTGATTCTGGAAACCATTGGCCTGGGAACATGACTGATGTTAGATTGTGGAATCCTGTGGCCTGGGAACATGATATCGGTTTGGATTCTGGTACCCTGTTGCCTGGGAACATGAAATCGGTTTGATTGTGGAAACCTGTGGTCTGGGAATATGACTGAGGATTGATGGTGGTACCCTATGGCCTGGGAACATGACTGAGGTTTGATTCTGGATCCCTGTGGCCTGGGAACATGACTTAGGCGTGATTCTGGAAACTTGTGGCCTGGGAACCTGACATCTGTTTAGATTGTGGAATACTGTGCCCTGGGAATCTGACTGAGGCTTGGTTCTGGAACCCTGTGGACTGGGAACATGACTGAGGTTTGATTCTGGAACCCTGTAGCCTGCGAACATAACTGAGGATTGTTTCTGGAACCCTGTGTCCTGGGAACATGACATCAGTGGATTCTGGAACCCTGTGGCCTGGGAACATGTGTGAGGTTTGATGGTGGAAACCTATGGCTTGTTAACATGACTGAGGTTTATTTCGGGATCCCTGTTCCCTGGGAACATGACTGAGGTTTGATTCTGGACACCTTTGTGCTGGGAACATGACTGTGTTTTGATTGTGGAATCATGGGTCCTGCAAACATGACTGAGGTTTAATTCTGGAACCATGTGTCCTGGGAATATGACTGAGGTTGGATTCTGGAAATCTGTGGCCTGGGAACTTGACTGAGGTTTGATGGCAGAAACCTGTGGACTGGCCACATGACAGAGGTTTGATTGTAGAACCCTGTGCCCTGGAAACATGACTTTGGTCTGGTAGTGGAAAACCATGGCCTAGGAATTTGACATTGGTTTGATTCGGGAACCCTTTGGCCTGGGAACATGACTGAGGCGTTATTCTGGAAAACTGTGGCCTGGGAACTTGACTGAGGTTTGATGGTAGAAATCTGTGGACTGGCAACATGACTGAGGTTTGATTGCAGAACCCTGTGCCCTGGAAACATGACTGCGACCTGATCCTTGAAACCCATGGCATGGGAACTTGACATTGGTTTGATTCTGGAACCCTGTGGCCAGGAACAAGACTGAGGCGTGATTCTGGAATCCTGTGGCCTGGGAACATGATATCTGTTTAGATTGTGGAATACTGTGCCCTGGGAACATGACTGAGGCTTGGTTCTGGAACCCTGTGGACTGTGAACATGACTGAGGTTTTATTCTGGAATCCTGTGGCCTGGGAACATGACATCAGTGGATTCTGGAACCCTGTGGCCTGGGAACATGAGAACGGTTTGATTCTGGAACACTGTGGCCTGGGAACATGTATGAGGTTTCATGGTGGAAATCTGTGGACTGGCAACATGACTGAGGTTTGATTGTAGAACCCTGTTCCCTGGGAACATGACTGAGGTTTGATTCTGGACACTTTTGTCCTGGGAATATGACTGTGGTTTGATTGTGGAACCATGGGTCCTGCAAACATGACTGAGATTTGATTCTGGAACCATGTGTCCTGGGAATATGACTGAGGTTTGATTCTGGAAATCTGTGGCCTGGGAACTTGATTGAGGTTTGATGGCAGAAACCTGTGGACTGGCAACATGACTGAGGTTTGATTGTAGAACCCTGTGCCCTGGAAACATGACTGCGACCTGATACTTGAAACCCATGGCCTGGGAACTTGACATTGGTTTGATTCTGGAACCCTGTGGCCTGGGAACATGACTGAGGCGTGATTCTTGAAACCTGTGGCCTGGGAACATGACATCTGTTTAGATTGTGGAATACTGGGCCCTGGGAACCTGACTGAGTCTTGGTTCTGGAACCCTGTGGACTTGGAACATGACTGAGGATTTATTCTGGAATCCTGTGGCCTGGGAACATGACATCAGTGGATTCTGGAACCCTGTGGCCTGGGAACATGACTGAGGCGTTATTCTGGAAAACTGTGGCCTGGGAACTTGACTGAGGATTGATGGTAGAAATCTGTGGACTGGCAACATGACTGAGGTTTGATTGTAGAACCCTGTGCCCTGGAAACATGATTGCGACCTGATACTTGAAACCCATGGCCTGAGAACTTGACATTGGTTTGATTCTGGAACCCTGTGTCCAGGAACAAGACTGAGGCGTGATTCTGTAATCCTGTGGCCTGGGAACATGATATCTGTTTAGATTGTGGAATACTGTGCCCTGGGAACATGACTGAGGCTTGGTTCTGGAACCCTGTGGACTGTGAACATGACTGAGGTTTTATTCTGGAATCCTGTGGCCTGGGAACATGACATCAGTGGATTCTGGAACCCTGTGGCCTGGGAACATGAGAACGGCTTGATTCTGGAACACTGTGGCCTGGGAACATGTATGAGGTTTCATGGTGGAAACCTGTGGCTTGGTAACATGACTGAGGTTTGTTACTGGAACCCTGTTCCCTGGGATCATGACTGAGGTTTGATTCTGGACAGCTTTGTCCTGGGAACATGACTGTGCTTTGATTGTGGAACCATGGGTCCTGCAAACATGACTGAGGTTTGATTCTGGAACCATGTGTCCTGGGAATATGACTGAGGTTTGATTCTGGAAATCTGTGGCCTGGGAACTTGATTGAGGTTTGATGGCAGAAACCTGTGGACTGGCCACATGACAGAGGTTTGATTGTAGAACCCTGTGCCCTGGAAACATGACTGTGGCCTGGTACTGGAAACCCATGGCCTAGGAATTTGACAATGGTTTGATTCTGGAACCCTATGGCCTGGGAACATGACTGAGGTTTGATTCTGGAAACCTGTGGCCTGGGAACATGACATCTGTTTGGATTGTGGAATACTGGGCCCTGGGAACCTGACTGAGTCTTGGTTCTGGAACCCTGTGGACTGGGAACATAACTGAGGTTTTATTCTGGAATCCTGTGGCCTGGGAGCATGACATCAGTGGATTCTGGAACCCTGTGGCCTTGGAACATGAGAACGGTTTGATTTTGGAACCCTGTGGCCTGGGAACATGTCTGAGGTTTCATGGTGGAAACCTGTGGCTTGGCAACATGACATCTGTTTAGATTGTGGAATACTGGGCCCTGGGAACCTGACTGAGACTTGGTTCTGGAACCCTGTGGACTGGGAACATGACTGAGGTTTTATTCTGGAATCAGGTGGCCTGGGAACATGACATCAGTGGATTCTGGAACCCTGTGGCCGGGGAACATGACTGAGGCGTGATTCTGAAAAACTGTGGCCTGGGAATATGACTGAGGTTTGATTCTGGAAATCTGTGGCCTGGGAACTTGACTGAGGTTTGATGGCAGAAACCTGTGGACTGGCCACATGACAGAGGTTTGATTGTAGAACCCTGTGCCCTGGAAACATGACTGTGGCCTGGTACTGGAAACCCATGGCCTAGGAATTTGACATTGGTTTGATTCTGGAACCCTGTGGCCTGAGAACATGACTGAGGCGTGATTCAGGAAACCTGTGGCCTGGGAACATGACATCTGTTTAGATTGTGGAATACTGGGCCCTGGGAACCTGACTGAGTCTTGGTTCTGGAACCCTGTGGACTTGGAACATGACTGAGGATTTATTCTGGAATCCTGTGGCCTGGGAACATGACTGAGGCGTTATTCTGGAAAACTGTGGACTGGGAATATAACTGAGGTTTGATTCTGGAACCATGTGGCCTAGGAATATGACTGTGGTTTGATTCTGGAAACCATTGGCCTGGGAACATGACTGATGTTAGATTGTGGAATCCTGTGGCCTGGGAACATGATATCGGTTTGGATTCTGGTACCCTGTTGCCTGGGAACATGAAATCGGTTTGATTGTGGAAACCTGTGGTCTGGGAATATGACTGAGGATTGATGGTGGTACCCTATGGCCTGGGAACATGACTGAGGTTTGATTCTGGATCCCTGTGGCCTGGGAACATGACTTAGGCGTGATTCTGGAAACTTGTGGCCTGGGAACCTGACATCTGTTTAGATTGTGGAATACTGTGCCCTGGGAATCTGACTGAGGCTTGGTTCTGGAACCCTGTGGACTGGGAACATGACTGAGGTTTGATTCTGGAACCCTGTAGCCTGCGAACATAACTGAGGATTGTTTCTGGAACCCTGTGTCCTGGGAACATGACATCAGTGGATTCTGGAACCCTGTGGCCTGGGAACATGTGTGAGGTTTGATGGTGGAAACCTATGGCTTGTTAACATGACTGAGGTTTATTTCGGGATCCCTGTTCCCTGGGAACATGACTGAGGTTTGATTCTGGACACCTTTGTGCTGGGAACATGACTGTGTTTTGATTGTGGAATCATGGGTCCTGCAAACATGACTGAGGTTTAATTCTGGAACCATGTGTCCTGGGAATATGACTGAGGTTGGATTCTGGAAATCTGTGGCCTGGGAACTTGACTGAGGTTTGATGGCAGAAACCTGTGGACTGGCCACATGACAGAGGTTTGATTGTAGAACCCTGTGCCCTGGAAACATGACTTTGGTCTGGTAGTGGAAAACCATGGCCTAGGAATTTGACATTGGTTTGATTCGGGAACCCTTTGGCCTGGGAACATGACTGAGGCGTTATTCTGGAAAACTGTGGCCTGGGAACTTGACTGAGGTTTGATGGTAGAAATCTGTGGACTGGCAACATGACTGAGGTTTGATTGCAGAACCCTGTGCCCTGGAAACATGACTGCGACCTGATCCTTGAAACCCATGGCATGGGAACTTGACATTGGTTTGATTCTGGAACCCTGTGGCCAGGAACAAGACTGAGGCGTGATTCTGGAATCCTGTGGCCTGGGAACATGATATCTGTTTAGATTGTGGAATACTGTGCCCTGGGAACATGACTGAGGCTTGGTTCTGGAACCCTGTGGACTGTGAACATGACTGAGGTTTTATTCTGGAATCCTGTGGCCTGGGAACATGACATCAGTGGATTCTGGAACCCTGTGGCCTGGGAACATGAGAACGGTTTGATTCTGGAACACTGTGGCCTGGGAACATGTATGAGGTTTCATGGTGGAAATCTGTGGACTGGCAACATGACTGAGGTTTGATTGTAGAACCCTGTTCCCTGGGAACATGACTGAGGTTTGATTCTGGACACTTTTGTCCTGGGAATATGACTGTGGTTTGATTGTGGAACCATGGGTCCTGCAAACATGACTGAGATTTGATTCTGGAACCATGTGTCCTGGGAATATGACTGAGGTTTGATTCTGGAAATCTGTGGCCTGGGAACTTGATTGAGGTTTGATGGCAGAAACCTGTGGACTGGCAACATGACTGAGGTTTGATTGTAGAACCCTGTGCCCTGGAAACATGACTGCGACCTGATACTTGAAACCCATGGCCTGGGAACTTGACATTGGTTTGATTCTGGAACCCTGTGGCCTGGGAACATGACTGAGGCGTGATTCTTGAAACCTGTGGCCTGGGAACATGACATCTGTTTAGATTGTGGAATACTGGGCCCTGGGAACCTGACTGAGTCTTGGTTCTGGAACCCTGTGGACTTGGAACATGACTGAGGATTTATTCTGGAATCCTGTGGCCTGGGAACATGACATCAGTGGATTCTGGAACCCTGTGGCCTGGGAACATGACTGAGGCGTTATTCTGGAAAACTGTGGCCTGGGAACTTGACTGAGGATTGATGGTAGAAATCTGTGGACTGGCAACATGACTGAGGTTTGATTGTAGAACCCTGTGCCCTGGAAACATGATTGCGACCTGATACTTGAAACCCATGGCCTGAGAACTTGACATTGGTTTGATTCTGGAACCCTGTGTCCAGGAACAAGACTGAGGCGTGATTCTGTAATCCTGTGGCCTGGGAACATGATATCTGTTTAGATTGTGGAATACTGTGCCCTGGGAACATGACTGAGGCTTGGTTCTGGAACCCTGTGGACTGTGAACATGACTGAGGTTTTATTCTGGAATCCTGTGGCCTGGGAACATGACATCAGTGGATTCTGGAACCCTGTGGCCTGGGAACATGAGAACGGCTTGATTCTGGAACACTGTGGCCTGGGAACATGTATGAGGTTTCATGGTGGAAACCTGTGGCTTGGTAACATGACTGAGGTTTGTTACTGGAACCCTGTTCCCTGGGATCATGACTGAGGTTTGATTCTGGACAGCTTTGTCCTGGGAACATGACTGTGCTTTGATTGTGGAACCATGGGTCCTGCAAACATGACTGAGGTTTGATTCTGGAACCATGTGTCCTGGGAATATGACTGAGGTTTGATTCTGGAAATCTGTGGCCTGGGAATTTCACTGAGGTTTGATGGCAGAAACCTGTGGACTGGCAACATGACTGAGGTTTGATTGTAGAACACTGTGCCCTGGAAACATGACTGTGGCCTGGTACTGGAAAACCATGGCCTAGGAATTTGACATTGGTTTGATTCTGGAACCCTTTGGCCTGGGAACATGACTGAGTCTTGGTTCTGGAACCCTGTGGACTGAGAACATGACTGAGGTTTGATTGTAGAACCCTGTGCCCTGGAAACATGACTGTGGCCTGGTACTGGAAACCCATGGCCTAGGAATTTGACAATGGTTTGATTCTGGAACCCTATGGCCTGGGAACATGACTGAGGTTTGATTCTGGAAACCTGTGGCATGGGAACATGACATCTGTTTAGATTGTGGAATACTGGGCCCTGGGAACCTGACTGAGTCTTGGTTCTGGAACCCTGTGGACTGGGAACATGACTGAGGTTTTATTCTGGAATCCTGTGGCCTGGGAGCATGACATCAGTGGTTTCTGGAACCCTGTGGCCTTGGAACATGAGAACGGTTTGATTCTGGAACCCTGTGGCCTGGGAACATGTCTGAGGTTTCATGGTGGAAACCTGTGGCTTGGCAACATGACATCTGTTTAGATTGTGGAATACTGGGCCCTGGGAACCTGACTGAGACTTGGTTCTAGAACCCTGTGGACTGGGAACATGACTGAGGTTTTATTCTGGAGTCAGGTGGCCTGGGAACATGACATCAGTGGATTCTGGAACCCTGTGGCCGGGGAACATGACTGAGGCGTGATTCTGCAAAACTGTGGCCTGGGAATATGACTGAGGTTTGATTCTGGAAATCTGTGGCCTGGGAACTTGACTGAGGTTTGATGGCAGAAACCTGTGGACTGGCAATATGACAGAGGTTTGATTGTAGAACCCTGTGCCCTGGAAACATGACTGTGGCCTGGTACTGGAAACCCATGGCCTAGGAATTTGACATTGGTTTGATTCTGGAACCCTGTGGCCTGAGAACATGACTGAGGCGTGATTCTGGAAACCTGTGGCCTGGGAACATGACATCTGTTTAGATTGTGGAATACTGAGCCCTGGGAACCTGACTGAGTCTTGGTTCTGGAACCCTGTGGACTTGGAACATGACTGAGGATTTATTCTGGAATCCTGTGGCCTGGGCACATGACATCAGTGGATTCTGGAACCCTGTGGCCTGGGAACATGACTGAGGCGTTATTCTGGAAAACTGTGGCCTGGGAACTTGACTGAGGATTGATGGTAGAAATCTGTGGACTGGCAACATGACTGAGGTTTGATTGTAGAACCCTGTGCCCTGGAAACCTGACTGCGACCTGATACTTGAAACCCATGGCCTGGGAACTTGACATTGGTTTGATTCTGGAACCCTGTGTCCAGGAACAAGACTGAGGCGTGATTCTGGAATCCTGTGGCCTGGGAACATGACATCTGTTTAGATTGTGGAATACTGGGCCCTGGGAACCTGACTGAGTCTTGGTTCTGGAACCCTGTGGACTGGGAACATGAGAACGGTTTGATTCTGGAACCCTGTGGCCTGGGAACATGTATGAGGTTTCATGGTGGAAACCTGTGGCCTGGGAACATGATATCTGTTTAGATTGTGGAATACTGGGCCCTGGGAACCTGACTGAGTCTTGGTTCTGGAACCCTGTGGACTTGGAACATGACTGAGGATTTATTCTGGAATCCTGTGGCCTGGGCACATGACATCAGTGGATTCTGGAACCCTGTGGCCTGGGAACATGACTGAGGCGTTATTCTGGAAAACTGTGGCCTGGGAACTTGACTGAGGATTGATGGTAGAAATCTGTGGACTGGCAACATGACTGAGGTTTGATTGTAGAACCCTGTGCCCTGGAAACCTGACTGCGACCTGATACTTGAAACCCATGGCCTGGGAACTTGACATTGGTTTGATTCTGGAACCCTGTGTCCAGGAACAAGACTGAGGCGTGATTGTGGAATCCTGTGGCCTGGGAACATGACATCTGTTTAGATTGTGGAATAGTGGGTTCTGGGAACCTGACTGAGGCTTGGTTCTGGAACCCTGTGGACTGGGAACATGACTGAGGTTTTATTCTGGAATCCTGTGGCCTGGGAACATGACATCAGTTGATTCTGGAACCCTGTAGCCTGGGAACATGAGAACGGTTTGATTCTGGAACCCTGTGTCCTGGGAACATGTCTGAGGTTTGATGGTGGAAACCTGTGGCTTGGCAACATGACTGAGGTTGGTTACTGGAACCCTGTTCCCTGGGAACATGACTGAGGTTTGATTCTGGACAGCTTTGTCCTGGGAACACGACTGTGGTTTGATTGTGGAACCATGGGTCCTGCAAACATCACTGAGGTTTGATTCTGGAGCCATGTGTCCTGGGAATATGACTGAGGTTTGATTCTGGAAATCTGTGGCCTGGGAACTTGACTGAGGTTTGATGGCAGAAACCTGTGGACTGGCAACATGACAGAGGTTTGATTGTAGAAACCTGTGCCCTGGAAACATGACTGTGGACTGGTACTGGAAACCCATGGCCTAGGAATTTGACATTGGTTTGATTATGGAACCCTGTGGCCTGGGAACATGACTGAGGCGTGATTCTGGAAACCTGTGTCCTGGGAACATGACATCTGTTTAGATTGTGGAATACTGTGCCCTGGGATCCTGACTGAAGGCTTGGTTCTGGAATCCTGTGGACTGGGAATATAACTGAGGTTTGATTCTGGAACCATGTGGCCTAGGAATATGACTGTGGTTTGATTCTGGAAACCATTGGCCTGGGAACATGACTGATGTTAGATTGTGGAATCCTGTGGCCTGGGAACATTATATCGGTTTGGATTCTGGTACACTGTTGCCTGGGAACATGAAATCGGTTTGATTGTGGAAACCTGTGGTCTGGGAATATGACTGAGGATTGATGGTGGTACCCTATGGCCTGGGAACATGACTGAGGTTTGATTCTGGATCCCTGTGGCCTGGGAACATGACTGAGGCGTGATTCTGGAAACTTGTGGCCTGGGAACCTGACATCTGTTTAGATTGTGGAATACTGTGCCCTGGGAATCTGATTGAGGCTTGGTTCTGGAACCCTGTGGACTGGGAACATGAGAACGTTTTGATTCTGGAACCCTGTGGCCTGGGAACATGACTGAGGTTTTATTCTGGAATCCTGTGGCCTGGGAACATGACATCAGTGGATTCTGGAACCCTGTGGCCTGGGAACATGAGAACGGTTTGATTCTGGAACCCTGTGGCCTGGGAACATGTCTGAGGTTTGATGGTGGAAACCTGTGGCTTGGCAACATGACTGAGGTTGGTTACTGGAACCCTGTTCCCTGGGAACATGACTGAGGTTTGATTCTGGACAGCTTTGTCCTGGGAACACGACTGTGGTGTGATTGTGGAACCATGGGTCCTGCAAACATGACTGAGGTTTCATTCTGGAGCCATGTGTCCTCGGAATATGACTGAGGTTTGATTCTGGAAATCTGTGGCCTGGGAACTTAACTGAGGTTTGATGCCAGAAACCTGTGGACTGGCAACATGACAGAGGTTTGATTGTAGAACCCTGTGCCCTGGAAACATGACTGTGGACTGGTACTGGAATCCCATGGCCTAGGAATTTGACATTGGTTTGATTCTGGAACCCTGTGGCTTGGCAACATGACATCTCTTTAGATTGTGGAATACTGGGCCCTGGGAACCTGAGACTTGGTTCTGGAACCCTGTGGACTGGGAACATGACTGAGGTTTTATTCTGGAATCAGGTGGCCTGGGAACATGACATCAGTGGATTCTGGAACCCTGTGGCCGGGGAACATGACTGAGGCGTGATTCTGGAAAACTGTGGCCTGGGAATATGACTGAGGTTTGATTCTGGAAATCTGTGGCCTAGGAACTTGACTGAGGTTTGATGGCAGAAACCTGTGGACTGGCCACATGACAGAGGTTTGATTGTAGAACCCTGTGCCCTGGAAACATGACTGTGGCCTGGTACTGGAAACCCATGGCCTAGGAATTTGACATTGGTTTAATTCTGGAACCCTGTGGCCTGAGAACATGACTGAGGCGTGATTCTGGAAACCTGTGGCCTGGGAACATGACATCTGTTTAGATTGTGGAATACTGGGCCCTGGGAACCTGACTGAGTCTTGGTTCTGGAACCCTGTGGACTTGGAACATGACTGAGGATTTATTCTGGAATCCTGTGGCCTGGGCACATGACATCAGTGGATTCTGGAACCCTGTGGCCTGGGAACATGACTGAGGCGTTATTCTGGAAAACTGTGGCCTGGGAACTTGACTGAGGTTTGATGGTAGAAATCTGTGGACTGGCAACATGACTGAGGTTTGATTGTAGAACCCTGTGCCCTGGAAACATGACTGCGACCTGATACTTGAAACCCATGGCCTGGGAACTTGACATTGGTTTGATTCTGGAACCCTGTGTCCAGGAACATGACTGAGGCGTGATTCTGGAATCCTGTGGCGTGGGAACATGACATCTGTTTAGATTGTGGAATACTGTGCCCTGGGATACTGACTGAAGGCTTGGTTCTGGAATCCTGTGGACTGGGAATATAACTGAGGTTTGATTCTGGAACCATGTGGCCTAGGAATATGACTGTGGTTTGATTCTAGAAACCATTGGCCTGGGAACATGACTGAGGTTAGATTGTGGAATCCTGTGGCCTAGGAACATGATATCGGTTTGGATTCTGGTACCCTGTTGCCTGGGAACATGAAATCGGTTTGATTGTGGAAACCTGTGGTCTGGGAATATGACTGAGGTTTGATGGTGGCACCCTATGGCCTGGGAACATGACTGAGGTTTGATTCTGGATCCCTGTGGCCTGGGAACATGACTGAGGCGTGATTCTGGAAACTTGTGGCCTGGGAACCTGACATCTGTTTAGATTGTGGAATACTGTGCCCTGGGAATCTGACTGAGGCTTGGTTCTGGAACCCTGTGGACTGGGAACATGAGAACGGTTTGATTCTGGAACCCTGTGTCCTGGGAACATGTCTGAGGTTTGATGGTGGAAACCTGTGTCTTGGCAACATGACTGAGGTTTGTTACTGGAACCCTGTTCCCTTGGAACATGACTGAGGTTTGATTCTGGACAGCTTTGTCCTGGGAACATGACTGTGCTTTGATTGTGGAACCATGGGTCCTGCAAACATGACTGAGGTTTGATTCTGGAACCATGTGTCCTGGGAATATGACTGAGGTTGGATTCTGGAAATCTGTGGCCTGGGAACTTGACTGAGGTTTGATGGCAGAAACCTGTGGACTGGCAACATGACTGAGGTTTGATTGTAGAACCCTGTGCCCTGGAAACATGACTGTGGCCTGGTACTGGAAAACCATGGCCTAGGAATTTGACATTGGTTTGATTCTGGAACCCTTTGGCCTGGGAACATGACTGAGGCGTTATTCTGGAAAACTGTGGCCTGGGAACTTGACTGAGGTTTGATGGTAGAAATCTGTGGACTGGCAACATGACTGAGGTTTGATTGTAGAACCCTGTGCCCTGGAAACATGACTGCGACTTGATACTTGAAACCCATGGCCTGGGAACTTGACATTGGTTTGATTCTGGAAACCTGTGGCCTGAGAACATGACTGAGGCGTGATTCTGGAAACCTGTGGCCTGGGAACATGACATCTGTTTAGATTGTGGACTACTGGGCCCTGGGAACCTGACTGAGTCTTGGTTCGGGAACCCTGTGGACTTGGAACATGACTGAGGTTTTATTCTGGAATCCTGTGGCCTGGGAACATGACATCAGTGGATTCTGGAACCCTGTGGCGTGGGAACATGACTGAGGCGTTATTCTGGAAAACTGTGGCCTGGGAACTTGACTGAGGATTGATGGTAGAAATCTGTGGACTGGCAACATGACTGAGGTTTGATTGTAGAACCCTGTGCCCTGGAAACATGACTGCGACCTGATACTTGAAACCCATGGCCTGGGAACTTGACATTGGTTTGATTCTGGAACCCTGTGTCCAGGAACAAGACTGAGGCGTGATTGTGGAATCCTGTGGCCTGGGAACATGACATCTGTTTAGATTGTGGAATAGTGGGTTCTGGGAACCTGACTGAGGCTTGGTTCTGGAACCCTGTGGACTGGGAACATGACTGAGGTTTTATTCTGGAATCCTGTGACCTGGGAACATGACATCAGTTGATTCTGGAACCTTGTGGCCTGGGAACATGAGAACGGTTTGATTCTGGAACCCTGTGGCCTGGGAACATGTCTGAGGTTTGATGGTGGAAACCTGTGGCTTGGCAACATGACTGAGGTTGGTTACTGGAACCCTGTTCCCTGGGAACATGACTGAGGTTTGATTCTGGACAGCTTTGTCCTGGGAACACGACTGTGGTTTGCTTGTGGAACCATGGGTCCTGCAAACATGACTGAGGTTTGATTCTGGAGACATGTGTCCTGGGAATATGACTGAGGTTTGATTCTGGAAATCTGTGGCCTGGGAAATTGACTGAGGTTTGATGGCAGAATCCTGTGGACTGGCAACATGACAGAGGTTTGATTGTAGAACCCTGTGCCCTGGAAACATGACTGTGGCCTGCTACTGAAAACCCATGGCCTAGGAATTTGACAATGGTTTGATTCTGGAACCCTATGGCCTGGGAACATGACTGAGGTTTGATTCTGGAAACCTGTGGCCTGGGAACATGACATCTGTTTAGATTGTGGAATACTGGGCCCTGGGAACCTGACTGAGTCTTGGTTCTGGAACCCTGTGGACTGGGAACATAACTGAGGTTTTATTCTGGAATGCTGTGGCCTGGGAGCATGACATCAGTGGATTCTGGAACCCTGTGGCCTTGGAACATGAGAACGGTTTGATTCTGGAACCCTGTGGCCTGGGAACATGTCTGAGGTTTCATGGTGGAAACCTGTGGCTTGGCAACATGACATCTGTTTAGATTGTGGAATACTGGGCCCTGGGAACCTGAGACTTGGTTCTGGAACCCTGTGGACTGGGAACATGACTGAGGTTTTATTCTGGAATCAGGTGGCCTGGGAACATGACATCAGTGGATTCTGGAACCCTGTGGCCGGGGAACATGACTGAGGCGTGATTCTGGAAAACTGTGGCCTGGGAATATGACTGAGGTTTGATTCTGGAAATCTGTGGCCTGGGAACTTGACTGAGGTTTGATGGCAGAAACCTGTGGACTGGCCACATGACAGAGGTTTGATTGTAGAACCCTGTGCCCTGGAAACATGACTGTGGCCTGGTACTGGAAACCCATGGCCTAGGAATTTGACATTGGTTTGATTCTGGAACCCTGTGGCCTGAGAACATGACTGAGGCGTGATTCTGGAAACCTGTGGCCTGGGAACATGACATCTGTTTAGATTGTGGAATACTGGGCCCTGGGAACCTGACTGAGTCTTGGTTCTGGAACCCTGTGGACTTGGAACATGACTGAGGTTTTATTCTGGAATCCTGTGGGCTGGGAACATGACATCAGTGGATTCTGGAACACTGTGGCCTGGTAACATGACTGAGGCGTTATTCTGGAAAACTGTGGCCTGGGAACTTGACTGAGGATTGATGGTAGAAATCTGTGGACTGGCAACATGACTGAGGTTTGATTGTAGAACCCTGTGCCCTGGAAACATGACTGCGACCTGATACTTGAAACCCATGGCCTGGGAACTTGATATTGGTTTGATTCTGGAACCCTGTGTCCAGGAACAAGACTGAGGCGTGATTCTGGAATCCTGTGGCCTGGGAACATGTCTGAGGTTTGATGGTGGAAACCTGTGGCTTGGCAACATGACTGAGGTTTGTTACTGGAACCCTGTTCCCTTGGAACATGACTGAGGTTTGATTCTGGACAGCTTTGTCCTGGGAACATGACTGTGCTTTGATTGTGGAACCATGGGTCCTGCAAACATGACTGAGGTTTGATTCTGGAACCATGTGTCCTGGGAATATGACTGAGGTTTGATTCTGGAAATCTGTGGCCTGGGAACTTGACTGAGGTTTGATGGCAGAAACCTGTGGACTGGCAACATGACTGAGGTTTGACTGTAGAACCCTGTGCCCTGGAAACATGACTGTGGCCTGGTACTGGAAAACCATGGCCTAGGAATTTGACATTGGTTTAATTCTGGAACCCTTTGGCCTGGGAACATGACTGAGGCGTTATTCTGGAAAACTGTGGCCTGGGAACTTGACTGAGGTTTGATGGTAGAAATCTGTGGACTGGCAACATGACTGAGGTTTGATTGTAGAACCCTGTGCCCTGGAAACATGACTGCGACTTGATACTTGAAACCCATGGCCTGGGAACTTGACATTGGTTTGATTCTGGAAACCTGTGGCCTGAGAACATGACTGAGGCGTGATTCTGGAAACCTGTGGCCTGGGAACATGACATCTGTTTAGATTGTGGAATACTGGGCCCTGGGAACCTGACTGAGTCTTGGTTCTGGAACCCTGTGGACTTGGAACATGACTGAGGTTTTATTCTGGAATCCTGTGGCCTGGGAACATGACATCAGTGGATTCTGGAACCCTGTGGCGTGGGAACATGACTGAGGCGTTATTCTGGAAAACTGTGGCCTGGGAACTTGACTGAGGATTGATGGTAGAAATCTGTGGACTGGCAACATGACTGAGGTTTGATTGTAGAACCCTGTGCCCTGGAAACATGACTGCGACCTGATCCTTGAAACCCATGGTCTGGGAACTTGACATTGGTTTGATTCTGGAACCCTGTGTACAGGAACAAGACTGAGGGGTGATTCTGGAATCCTGTGGCCTGGGAACATGACATCTGTTTAGATTGTGGAATACTGGGCCCTGGGAACCTGACTGAGGCTTGGTTCTGGAATCCTGTTGCCTGGGAACATGACATCTGTTTAGATTGTGGAATACTGGGCCCTGGGAACCTGACTGAGGCTTGGTTCTGGACCCCTGTGGACTGGGAACATGAGAACGGTTTGATTCAGGAACCCTGTGGCCTGGGAACATGTCTGAGGTTTGATGGTGGAAATCTGTGGCTTGGCAACATGACTGAGGTTTGTTACTGGAACCCTGTTCCCTGGGAACATGACTGAGGTTTGATTCTGGACAGCTTTGCCCTGGGAACATGACTGTGCTTTGATTGTGGAACAATGGGTCCTGTAAACATGACTGAGGTTTAATTCTGGAACCATGTGTCCTGGGAATATGACTGAAGTTTGATTCTGGAAATCTGTGGCCTGGGAACTTGACTGAGGTTTGATGGCAGAAACCTGTGGACTGGCAACATGACTGAGGTTTGATTGTAGAACCCTGTGCCCTGGAAACATACATGTGGCCTGGTAGTGGAAAACCATGGCCTAGGAATTTGACATTGGTTTGATTCTGGAACCCGTTGGCCTAGGAACATGACTGAGTCTTGGTTCTGGAACCCTGTGGACTGGGAACATGACTGAGGATTTATTCTGGAATCCTGTGGCCTGGGAGCCTGACATCAGTGGATTCTGGAAACCTGTGGCCTTGGAACATGAGAACGGTTTGATTCTGGAACCCTGTGGCCTGGGAACATGTCTGAGGTTTCATGGTGGAAACCTGTGGCTTGGCAAAATGACATCTGTTTAGATTGTGGAATACTGGGCCCTGGGAACCTGACTGAGACTTGGTTCTGGAACCTTGGGGACTGGGAACATGACTGAGGTTTTATTCTGGAATCAGGTGGCCTGGGAACATGACATCAGTGGATTCTAGAATCCTGTGGCCTGGGAACATGACTGAGGCGTGATTCTGGAAAACTGTGGCCTGGGAATATGACTGAGGTTTGATTCTGGAAATCTGTGGCCTGGGAACTTCACTGAGGTTTGATGGCAGAAACCTCTGGACTGGCCACATGACAGAGGTTTGATTGTAGAACCCTGTGCCCTGGAAACATGACTGTGGCCTGGTACTGGAAAACAATGGCCTAGGAATTTGACATTGGTTTGATTCTGGAACCCTGTGGCCTGAGAACATGACTGAGGCGTGATTCTGGAAACCTGTGGCCTGGGAACATGACATCTGTTTAGATTGTGGAATACTGGGCCCTGGGAACCTGACTGAGTCTTGGTTCTGGAACCCTGTGGACTTGGAACATGACTGACGATTTATTCTGGAATCCTGTGGCCTGGGCACATGACATCAGTGGATTCAGGAACCCTGTGGCCTGGGAACATGACTGAGGCGTTATTCTGGAAAACTGTGCCCTGGGAACTTGAGTGAGGATTGATGGTAGAAATCTGTGGACTTGCAACCTGACTGAGGTTTGATTGTAGAACCCTGTGCCCTGGAAAGATGACTGCAACCTGATAGTTGAAACCCATGGCCTGGGAACTTGACATTGGTTTGATTCTGGAACCCTGTGGACAGGAACAAGACTGAGGCGTGATTCTGGAATCCTGTGGCCTGGGAACATGCCATCTGTTTAGATTGCGTAATACTGGGCCCTGGGAACCTGACTGAGGCTTGGTTCTGGAACCCTGTGGACTGGGAACATGAGAACGGTTTGATTCTGGAACCCTGTGTCCTGGGAACATGTCTGAGGTTTGTTGGTGGAAACCTGTGGCTTGGCAACATGACTGAGGTTTGTTACTGGAACCCTGTTCCCTGGGAACATGACTGAGGTTTGATTCTGGACAGCTTTGTCCTGGGAACATGACTGTGCTTTGATTGTGGAACCATGGGTCCTGCAAACATGACTGAGGTTTGATTCTTGAACCATGTGTCCTGGGAATATGACTGAGGTTTGATTCTGGAAATCTGTGGCCTGGGAACTTGACTGAGGTTTGATGGCAGAATCCTGTGGACTGGCAACATGACTGAGGTTTGATTGTAGAAACCTGTGCCCTTGGAACATGCCTGTGGCCTGGTATTGGAAAACCATGGCCTAGGAATTTGACATTGGTTTGATTCTGAAATCCTTTGGCCTGGGAACCTGACTGAGTCTTGGTTCTGGAACCCTGTGGACTGGGAACATGACTGAGGTTTTATTCTGGAATCCTGTGGCCTGGGAGCATGACATCAGTGGATTCTGGAACCCTGTGGCCTTGGAACATGAGAACGGTTTGATTCTGGAACCCTGTGGCCTGGGAACATGTCTGAGGTTTCATGGTGGAAACCTGTGGCTTGGCAACATGACATCTGTTTAGATTGTGGAATACTGGGCCCTGGGAACCTGACTGAGACTTGGTTCTGGAACCCTGTGGACTGGGAACATGACTGAGGTTTTATTCTGGAATCAGTTGGCCTGGGAACATGACATCAGTGGATTCTGGAAACCTGTAGCCTGGGAACATGACTGAGGCGTGATTCTGGAAAACTGTCGCCTGGGAATATGACTGAGGTTTGATTCTGGAAATCTGTGGCCTGGGAACTTGACTGAGGTTTGATGGCAGAAACCTGTGGACTGGCCACATGACAGAGGTTTGATTGTAGAACCCTGTGCTCTGGAAACATGACTGTGGCCTGGTACTGGAAAACCATGGCCTAGGAATTTGACATTGGTTTGATTCTGGAACCCTGTGGCCTGAGAAGATGACTGAGGCGTGATTCTGGAAACCTGTGGCCTGGGAACATGACATCTGTTTAGATTGTGGAATACTGGGCCCTGGGAACCTGACTGAGTCTTGGTTCTGGAACCCTGTGGACTTGGAACATGACTGAGGTTTTATTCTGGAATCCTGTGGCCTGGGAACATGACATCAGTGGATTCTGGAACCCTGTGGCCTGGGAACATGACTGAGGCGTTATTCTGGAAAACTGTGGCCTGGGAACTTGACTGAGGATTGATGGTAGAAATCTGTGGACTGGCATCATGACTGAGGTTTGATTGTAGAACCCTGTGCCCTGGAAACATGACTGCGACCTGATACTTGAAACCCATCGCCTGGGAACTTGACATTGGTTTGATTCTGGAACCCTGTGTCCAGGAACAAGACTGAGGCGTGATTCTGGAATCCTGTGGCCTGGGAACATGATATCTGTTTAGATTGTGGAATACTGTGCCCTGGGAACATGACTGAGGCTTGGTTCTGGAACCCTGTGGACTGTGAACATGACTGAGGTTTTATTCTGTAATCCTGTGGCCTGGGAACATGACATCAGTGCATTCTGGAACCCTGTGGCCTGGGAACATGAGAACGGTTTGATTCTGGAACCCTGTGTCCTGGGAACATGTCTGAGGTTTGATGGTGGAAACCTGTGGCTTGGCAACATGACTGACGTTGGTTACTGGAACCCTCTTCCCTGGGAACATGACTGAGGTTTGATTCTGGACAGCTTTGTGCTGGGAACACGACTGTGGTTTGATTGTGGAATCATGGGTCCTGCAAACATGACTGAGGTTTGATTCTGGAACCATGTGTCCTGGGAATATGACTGAGGTTGGATTCTGGAAATCTGTGGCCTGGGAACTTGACTGAGGTTTGATGGCAGAAACCTGTGGACTGGCAACATGACTGAGGTTTGATTGTAGAACCCTGTGCCCTGGAAACATGACTGTGGTCTGGTACTGGAAAACCATGGCCTAGGAATTTGACATTGGTTTGATTCGGGAACCCTTTGGCCTGGGAACATGACTGAGGCGTTATTCTGGAAAACTGTGGCCTGGGAACTTGACTGAGGTTTGATGGTAGAAATCTGTGGACTGGCAACATGACTGAGGTTTGATTGTAGAACCCTGTGCCCTGGAAACATGACTGCGACCTGATACTTGAAACCCATGGCATGGGAACTTGACATTGGTTTGATTCTGGAACCCTGTGGCCAGGAACAAGACTGAGGCGTGATTCTGGAATCCTGTGGCCTGGGAACATGATATCTGTTTAGATTGTGGAATACTGTGCCCTGGGAACATGACATCAGTGCATTCTGGAACCCTGTGGCCTGGGAACATGAGAACGGTTTGATTCTGGAACCCTGTGTCCTGGGAACATGTCTGAGGTTTGATGGTGGAAACCTGTGGCTTGGCAACATGACTGACGTTGGTTACTGGAACCCTGTTCCCTGGGAACATGACTGAGGTTTGATTCTGGACAGCTTTGTGCTGGGAACACGACTGTGGTTTGATTGTGGAATCATGGGTCCTGCAAACATGACTGAGGTTTGATTCTGGAACCATGTGTCCTGGGAATATGACTGAGGTTGGATTCTGGAAATCTGTGGCCTGGGAACTTGACTGAGGTTTGATGGCAGAAACCTGTGGACTGGCAACATGACTGAGGTTTGATTGTAGAACCCTGTGCCCTGGAAACATGACTGTGGTCTGGTACTGGAAAACCATGGCCTAGGAATTTGACATTGGTTTGATTCGGGAACCCTTTGGCCTGGGAACATGACTGAGGCGTTATTCTGGAAAACTGTGGCCTGGGAACTTGACTGAGGTTTGATGGTAGAAATCTGTGGACTGGCAACATGACTGAGGTTTGATTGTAGAACCCTGTGCCCTGGAAACATGACTGCGACCTGATACTTGAAACCCATGGCATGGGAACTTGACATTGGTTTGATTCTGGAACCCTGTGGCCAGGAACAAGACTGAGGCGTGATTCTGGAATCCTGTGGCCTGGGAACATGATATCTGTTTAGATTGTGGAATACTGTGCCCTGGGAACATGACTGAGGCTTGGTTCTGGAACCCTGTGGACTGTGAACATGACTGAGGTTTTATTCTGGAATCCTGTGGCCTGGGAACATGACATCAGTGGATTCTGGAACCCTGTGGCCTGGGAACATGAGAACGGTTTGATTCTGGAACACTGTGGCCTGGGAACATGTATGAGGTTTCATGGTGGAAACCTGTGGCTTGGTAACATGACTGAGGTTTGTTACTGGAACCCTGTTCCCTGGGAACATGACTGAGGTTTGATTCTGGACACTTTTGTCCTGGGAACATGACTGTGGTTTGATTGTGGAACCATGGGTCCTGCAAACATGACTGAGATTTGATTCTGGAACCATGTGTCCTGGGAATATGACTGAGGTTTGATTCTGGAAATCTGTGGCCTGGGAACTTGATTGAGGTTTGATGGCAGAAACCTGTGGACTGGCCACATGACAGAGGTTTGATTGTAGAACCCTGTGCCCTGGAAACATGACTGTGGCCTGGTACTGGAAACCCATGGCCTAGGAATTTGACAATGGTTTGATTCTGGAACCCTATGGCCTGGGAACATGACTGAGGTTTGATTCTGGAAACCTGTGGCCTGGGAACATGACATCTGTTTAGATTGTGGAATACTGGGCCCTGGGAACCTGACTGAGTCTTGGTTCTGGAACCCTGTGGACTGGGAACATAACTGAGGTTTTATTCTGGAATCCTGTGGCCTAGGAGCATGACATCAGTGGATTCTGGAACCCTGTGGCCTTGGAACATGAGAACGGTTTGATTCTGGAACCCTGTGGCCTGGGAACATGTCTGAGGTTTCATGGTAGAAACCTGTGGCTTGGCAACATGACATCTGTTTAGATTGTGGAATACTGGGCCCTGGGAACCTGAGACTTGGTTCTGGAACCCTGTGGACTGGGAACATGACTGAGGTTTTATTCTGGAATCAGGTGGCCTGGGAACATGACATCAGTGGATTCTGGAACCCTGTGGCCGGGGAACATGACTGAGGCCTGATTCTGGAAAACTGTGGCCTGGGAATATGACTGAGGTTTGATTCTGGAAATCTGTGGCCTGGGAACTTGACTGAGGTTTGATTGCAGAATCCTGTGGACTCGCAACATGACAGAGGTTTGATTGTAGAACCCTGTGCCCTGGAAACATGACTGTGGACTGTTACTGGAAACCCATGGCCTAGGAATTTGACATTGGTTTGATTCTGGAACCCTGTGGCCTGGGAACATGACTGAGCCGTGATTCTGGAAACCTGTGGCCTGGGAACATGACATCTGTTTAGATTGTGGAATACTGTGCCCTGGGATCCTGACTGAAGGCTTGGTTCTGGAATCCTGTGGACTGGGAATATAACTGAGGTTTGATTCTGGAACCATGTGGCCTAGGAATATGACTGTGGTTTGATTCTGGAAACCATTGGCCTGGGAACATGACTGATGTTAGATTGTGGAATCCTGTGGCCTGGGAACATGATATCGGTTTGGATTCTGGTACCCTGTTGCCTGGGAACATGAAATCGGTTTGATTGTGGAAACCTGTGGTCTGGGAATATGACTGAGGATTGATGGTGGTACCCTATGGCCTGGGAACATGACTGAGGTTTGATTCTGGATCCCTGTGGCCTGGGAACATGACTTAGGCGTGATTCTGGAAACTTGTGGCCTGGGAACCTGACATCTGTTTAGATTGTGGAATACTGTGCCCTGGGAATCTGACTGAGGCTTGGTTCTGGAACCCTGTGGACTGGGAACATGACTGAGGTTTGATTCTGGAACCCTGTAGCCTGCGAACATAACTGAGGATTGTTTCTGGAACCCTGTGGCCTGGGAACATGACATCAGTGGATTCTGGAACCCTGTGGCCTGGGAACATGTGTGAGGTTTGATGGTGGAAACCTATGGCTTGTTAACATGACTGAGGTTTATTTCGGGATCCCTGTTCCCTGGGAACATGACTGAGGTTTGATTCTGGACACCTTTGTGCTGGGAACATGACTGTGTTTTGATTGTGGAATCATGGGTCCTGCAAACATGACTGAGGTTTGACTCTGGAACCATGTGTCCTGGGAATATGACTGAGGTTGGATTCTGGAAATCTGTGGCCTGGGAACTTGACTGAGGTTTGATGGCAGAAACCTGTGGACTGGCAACATGACTGAGGTTTGATTGTAGAACCCTGTGCCCTGGAAACATGACTGTGGTCTGGTAGTGGAAAACCATGGCCTAGGAATTTGACATTGGTTTGATTCGGGAACCCTTTGGCCTGGGAACATGACTGAGGCGTTATTCTGGAAAACTGTGGCCTGGGAACTTGACTGAGGTTTGATGGTAGAAATCTGTGGACTGGCAACATGACTGAGGTTTGATTGTAGAACCCTGTGCCCTGGAAACATGACTGCGACCTGATACTTGAAACCCATGGCATGGGAACTTGACATTGGTTTGATTCTGGAACCCTGTGGCCAGGAACAAGACTGAGGCGTGATTCTGGAATCCTGTGGCCTGGGAACATGACATCTGTTTAGATTGTGGAATACTGGGCCCTGGGAACCTGACTGAGACTTGGTTCTGGAACCCTGTGGACTGGGAACATGACTGAGGTTTTATTCTGGAATCAGTTGGCCTGGGAACATGACATCAGTGGATTCTAGAAACCTGTAGCCTGGGAACATGACTGAGGCGTGATTCTGGAAAACTGTCGCCTGGGAATATGACTGAGGTTTGATTCTGGAAATCTGTGGCCTGGGAACTTGACTGAGGTTTGATGGCAGAAAACTGTGGACTGGCCACATGACAGAGGTTTGATTGTAGAACCCTGTGCCCTGGAAACATGACTGTGGCCTGGTACTGGAAAACCATGGCCTAGGAATTTGACATTGGTTTGATTCTGGAACCCTGTGGCCTGAGAAGATGACTGAGGCGTGATTCTGGAAACCTGTGGCCTGGGAACATGACATCTGTTTAGATTGTGGAATACTGGGCCCTGGGAACCTGACTGAGTCTTGGTTCTGGAACCCTGTGGACTTGGAACATGACTGAGGTTTTATTCTGGAATCCTGTGGCCTGGGAACATGACATCAGTGGATTCTGGAACCCTGTGGCCTGGGAACATGACTGAGGCGTTATTCTGGAAAACTGTGGCCTGGGAACTTGACTGAGGATTGATGGTAGAAATCTGTGGACTGGCAACATGACTGAGGTTTGATTGTAGAACCCTGTGCCCTGGAAACATGACTGCGACCTGATACTTGAAACCCATCGCCTGGGAACATGACATTGGTTTGATTCTGGAACCCTGTGTCCAGGAACAAGACTGAGGCGTGATTCTGGAATCCTGTGGCCTGGGAACATGATATCTGTTTAGATTGTGGAATACTGTGCCCTGGGAACATGACTGAGGCTTGGTTCTGGAACCCTGTGGACTGTGAACATGACTGAGGTTTTATTCTGGAATCCTGTGGCCTGGGAACATGACATCAGTGGATCCTGGAACCCTGTGGCCTGGGAACATGAGAACGGTTTGATTCTGGAACCCTGTGGCCTGGGAACATGTCTGAGGTTTGATGGTGGAAACCTGTGGCTTGGCAACATGACTGACGTTGGTTACTGGAACCCTGTTCCCTGGGAACATGACTGAGGTTTGATTCTGGACAGCTTTGTCCTGGGAACACGACTGTGGTTTGATTGTGGAACCATGGGTCCTGCAAACATGACTGAGGTTTGATTCTGGAGCCATGTGTCCTGGGAATATGACTGAGGTTTGATTCTGAAAATCTGTGGCCTCGGAACTTGACTGAGGTTTGATGGCAGAAACCTGTGGACTGGCAACATGACAGAGGTTTGATTGTAGAACCCTGTGCCCTGGAAACATGACTGTGGACTGTTACTGGAAACCCATGGCCTAGGAATTTGACATTGGTTTGATTCTGGAACCCTGTGGCCTGGGAACATGACTGAGCCGTGATTCTGGAAACCTGTGGCCTGGGAACATGACATCTGTTTAGATTGTGGAATACTGTGCCCTGGGATCCTGACTGAAGGCTTGGTTCTGGAATCCTGTGGACTGGGAATATAACTGAGGTTTGATTCTGGAACCATGTGGCCTAGGAATATGACTGTGGTTTGATTCTGGAAACCATTGGCCTGGGAACATGACTGATGTTAGATTGTGGAATCCTGTGGCCTGGGAACATGATATCGGTTTGGATTTTGGTACCCTGTTGCCTGGGAACATGAAATCGGTTTGATTGTGGAAACCTGTGGTCTGGGAATATGACTGAGGATTGATGGTGGTACCCTATGGCCTGGGAACATGACTGAGGTTTGATTCTGGATCCCTGTGGCCTGGGAACATGACTGAGGCGTGATTCTGGAAACTTGTGGCCTGGGAACCTGACATCTGTTTAGATTGTGGAATACTGTGCCCTGGGAATCTGACTGAGGCTTGGTTCTGGAACCCTGTGGACTGGGAACATGACTGAGGTTTGATTCTGGAACCCTGTAGCCTGCGAACATAACTGAGGATTGTTTCTGGAACCCTGTGGCCTGGGAACATTTCATCAGTGGATTCTGGAACCCTGTGGCCTGGGAACATGTCTGAGGTTTGATGGTGGAAACCTATGGCTTGGCAACTTTACTGAGGTTTATTTCGGGATCCCTGTTCCCTGGGAACATGACTGAGGTTGGATTCTGGACACCTTTGTGCTGGGAACATGACTGTGTTTTGATTGTGGAATCATGGGTCCTGCAAACATGACTGAGGTTTGATTCTGGAACCATGTGTCCTGGGAATATGACTGAGGTTGGATTCTGGAAATCTGTGGCCTGGGAACTTGACTGAGGTTTGATGGCAGAAACCTGTGGACTGGCAACATGACTGAGGTTTGATTGTAGAACCCTGTGCCCTGGAAACATGACTGTGGTCTGGTACTGGAAAACCATGGCCTAGGAAGTTGACATTGGTTTGATTCTGGAACCCTTTGGCCTGGGAACATGACTGAGGCGTTATTCTGGAAAACTGTGGCCTGGGAACTTGACTGAGGTTTGATGGTAGAAATCTGTGGACTGGCAACATGACTGAGGTTTGATTGTAGAACCCTGTGCCCTGGAAACATGACTGCGACCTGATACTTGAAACCCATGGCCTGGGAACTTGACATTGGTTTGATTCTGGAACCCTGTGGCCAGGAACAAGACTGAGGCGTGATTCTGGAATCCTGTGGCCTGGGAACATGATATCTGTTTAGATTGTGGAATACTGTACCCTGGGAACATGACTGAGGCTTGGTTCTGGAACCCTGTGGACTGTGAACATGACTGAGGTTTTATTCTGGAATCCTGTGGCCTGGGAACATGACATCAGTGGATTCTGGAACCCTGTGGCCTGGGAACATGAGAACGGTTTGATTCTGGAACACTGTGGCCTGGGAACATGTATGAGGTTTCATGGTGGAAACCTGTGGCTTTGTAACATGACTGAGGTTTGTTACTGGAACCCTGTTCCCTGGGAACATGACTGAGGTTTGATTCTGGACACTTTTGTCCTGGGAACATGACTGTGGTTTGATTGTGGAACCATGGGTCCTGCAAACATGACTGAGATTTGATTCTGGAACCATGTGTCCTGGGAATATGACTGAGGTTTGATTCTGGAAATCTGTGGCCTGGGAACTTGATTGAGGTTTGATGGCAGAAACCTGTGGACTGGCCACATGACAGAGGTTTGATTGTAGAACCCTGTGCCCTGGAAACATGACTGTGGCCTGGTACTGGAAACCCATGGCCTAGGAATTTGACAATGGTTTGATTCTGGAACCCTATGGCCTGGGAACATGACTGAGGTTTGATTCTGGAAACCTGTGGCCTGGGAACATGACATCTGTTTGGATTGTGGAATACTGGGCCCTGGGAACCTGACTGAGTCTTGGTTCTGGAACCCTGTGGACTGGGAACATAACTGAGGTTTTATTCAGGAATCCTGTGGCCTGGGAGCATGACATCAGTGGATTCTGGAACCCTGTGGCCTTGGAACATGAGAACGGTTTGATTTTGGAACCCTGTGGCCTAGGAACATGTCTGAGGTTTCATGGTGGAAACCTGTGGCTTGGCAACATGACATCTGTTTAGATTGTGGAATACTGGGCCCTGGGAACCTGACTGAGACTTGGTTCTGGAACCCTGTGGACTGGGAACATGACTGAGGTTTTATTCTGGAATCAGGTGGCCTGGGAACATGACATCAGTGGATTCTGGAACCCTGTGGCCGGGGAACATGACTGAGGCGTGATTCTGGAAAACTGTGGCCTGGGAATATGACTGAGGTTTGATTCTGGAAATCTGTGGCCTGGGAACTTGACTGAGGTTTGATGGCAGAAACCTGTGGACTGGCCACATGACAGAGGTTTGATTGTAGAACCCTGTGCCCTGGAAACATGACTGTGGCCTGGTACTGGAAACCCATGGCCTAGGAATTTGACATTGGTTTGATTCTGGAACCCTGTGGCCTGAGAACATGACTGAGGCGTGATTCAGGAAACCTGTGGCCTGGGAACATGACATCTGTTTAGATTGTGGAATACTGGGCCCTGGGAACCTGACTGAGTCTTGGTTCTGGAACCCTGTGGACTTGGAACATGACTGAGGATTTATTCTGGAATCCTGTGGCCTGGGAACATGACTGAGGCGTTATTCTGGAAAACTGTGGACTGGGAATATAACTGAGGTTTGATTCTGGAACCATGTGGCCTAGGAATATGACTGTGGTTTGATTCTGGAAACCATTGGCCTGGGAACATGACTGATGTTAGATTGTGGAATCCTGTGGCCTGGGAACATGATATCGGTTTGGATTCTGGTACCCTGTTGCCTGGGAACATGAAATCGGTTTGATTGTGGAAACCTGTGGTCTGGGAATATGACTGAGGATTGATGGTGGTACCCTATGGCCTGGGAACATGACTGAGGTTTGATTCTGGATCCCTGTGGCCTGGGAACATGACTTAGGCGTGATTCTGGAAACTTGTGGCCTGGGAACCTGACATCTGTTTAGATTGTGGAATACTGTGCCCTGGGAATCTGACTGAGGCTTGGTTCTGGAACCCTGTGGACTGGGAACATGACTGAGGTTTGATTCTGGAACCCTGTAGCCTGCGAACATAACTGAGGATTGTTTCTGGAACCCTGTGTCCTGGGAACATGACATCAGTGGATTCTGGAACCCTGTGGCCTGGGAACATGTGTGAGGTTTGATGGTGGAAACCTATGGCTTGTTAACATGACTGAGGTTTATTTCGGGATCCCTGTTCCCTGGGAACATGACTGAGGTTTGATTCTGGACACCTTTGTGCTGGGAACATGACTGTGTTTTGATTGTGGAATCATGGGTCCTGCAAACATGACTGAGGTTTAATTCTGGAACCATGTGTCCTGGGAATATGACTGAGGTTGGATTCTGGAAATCTGTGGCCTGGGAACTTGACTGAGGTTTGATGGCAGAAACCTGTGGACTGGCCACATGACAGAGGTTTGATTGTAGAACCCTGTGCCCTGGAAACATGACTTTGGTCTGGTAGTGGAAAACCATGGCCTAGGAATTTGACATTGGTTTGATTCGGGAACCCTTTGGCCTGGGAACATGACTGAGGCGTTATTCTGGAAAACTGTGGCCTGGGAACTTGACTGAGGTTTGATGGTAGAAATCTGTGGACTGGCAACATGACTGAGGTTTGATTGCAGAACCCTGTGCCCTGGAAACATGACTGCGACCTGATCCTTGAAACCCATGGCATGGGAACTTGACATTGGTTTGATTCTGGAACCCTGTGGCCAGGAACAAGACTGAGGCGTGATTCTGGAATCCTGTGGCCTGGGAACATGATATCTGTTTAGATTGTGGAATACTGTGCCCTGGGAACATGACTGAGGCTTGGTTCTGGAACCCTGTGGACTGTGAACATGACTGAGGTTTTATTCTGGAATCCTGTGGCCTGGGAACATGACATCAGTGGATTCTGGAACCCTGTGGCCTGGGAACATGAGAACGGTTTGATTCTGGAACACTGTGGCCTGGGAACATGTATGAGGTTTCATGGTGGAAATCTGTGGACTGGCAACATGACTGAGGTTTGATTGTAGAACCCTGTTCCCTGGGAACATGACTGAGGTTTGATTCTGGACACTTTTGTCCTGGGAATATGACTGTGGTTTGATTGTGGAACCATGGGTCCTGCAAACATGACTGAGATTTGATTCTGGAACCATGTGTCCTGGGAATATGACTGAGGTTTGATTCTGGAAATCTGTGGCCTGGGAACTTGATTGAGGTTTGATGGCAGAAACCTGTGGACTGGCAACATGACTGAGGTTTGATTGTAGAACCCTGTGCCCTGGAAACATGACTGCGACCTGATACTTGAAACCCATGGCCTGGGAACTTGACATTGGTTTGATTCTGGAACCCTGTGGCCTGGGAACATGACTGAGGCGTGATTCTGGAAACCTGTGGCCTGGGAACATGACATCTGTTTAGATTGTGGAATACTGGGCCCTGGGAACCTGACTGAGTCTTGGTTCTGGAACCCTGTGGACTTGGAACATGACTGAGGATTTATTCTGGAATCCTGTGGCCTGGGAACATGACATCAGTGGATTCTGGAACCCTGTGGCCTGGGAACATGACTGAGGCGTTATTCTGGAAAACTGTGGCCTGGGAACTTGACTGAGGATTGATGGTAGAAATCTGTGGACTGGCAACATGACTGAGGTTTGATTGTAGAACCCTGTGCCCTGGAAACATGATTGCGACCTGATACTTGAAACCCATGGCCTGAGAACTTGACATTGGTTTGATTCTGGAACCCTGTGTCCAGGAACAAGACTGAGGCGTGATTCTGGAATCCTGTGGCCTGGGAACATGACATCTGTTTAGATTGTGGAATACTGGGCCCTGGGAACCTGACTGAGTCTTGGTTCTGGAACCCTGTGGACTTGGAACATGACTGAGGATTTATTCTGGAATCCTGTGGCCTGGGAACATGACATCAGTGGATTCTGGAAACCTGTGGCCTGGGAACATGAGAACGGTTTGATTCTGGAACCCTGTGTCCTGGGAACATGTCTGAGGTTTGATGGGGGAAACCTGTGGCTTGGCAACATGACTGAGGTTTGTTACTGGAACCCTGTTCCCTGGGAACATGACTGAGGTTTGATTCTGGACAGCTTTGTCCTGGGAACATGACTGTGCTTTGATTGTGGAACCATGGGTCCTGGGAATATGACTGAGGTTTGATTCTGGAAATCTGTGGCCTGGGAACTTGACTGAGGTTTGATGGCAGAAACCTGTGGACTGGCAACATGACTGAGGTTTGATTGTAGAACCCTGTGCCCTGGAAACATGACTGTGGCCTGGTACTGGAAAACCATGGCCTAGGAATTTGACATTGGTTTGATTCTGGAACCCTTTGGCCTGGGAACATGACTGAGGCGTTATTCTGGAAAACTGTGGCCTGGGAACTTGACTGAGGTTTGATGGTAGAAATCTGTGGACTGGCAACATGACTGAGGTTTGATTGTAGAACCCTGTGCCCTGGAAACATGACTGCGACTTGATACTTGAAACCCATGGCCTGGGAACTTGACATTGGTTTGATTCTGGAAACCTGTGGCCTGGGAACATGACTGAGGCGTGATTCTGGAAAACTGTGGCCTGGGAATATGACTGAGGTTTGATTCTGGACAGCTTTGTCCTGGGAACATGACTGTGCTTTGATTGTGGAACCATGGGTCCTGCAAACATGACTGAGGTTTGATTCTGGAACCATGTGTCCTGGGAATATGACTGAGGTTTGATTCTGGAAATCTGAGGCCTAGGAACTTGACTGAGGTTTGATGGCAGAAACCTGTGGACTGGCCACATGACAGAGGTTTGATTGTAGAACCCTGTGCCCTGGAAACATGACTGTGGCCTGCTACTGAAAACCCATGGCCTAGGAATTTGACAATGGTTTGATTCTGGAACCCTATGGCCTGGGAACATGACTGAGGTTTGATTCTGGAAACCTGTGGCCTGGGAACATGACATCTGTTTAGATTGTGGAATACTGGGCCCTGGGAACCTGACTGAGTCTTGGTTCTGGAACCCTGTGGACTGGGAACATAACTGAGGTTTTATTCTGGAACCCTGTGGCCTAGGAGCATGACATCAGTGGATTCTGGAACCCTGTGGCCTTGGAACATGAGAACGGTTTGATTCTGGAACCCTGTGGCCTGGGAACATGTCTGAGGTTTCATGGTGGAAACCTGTGGCTTGGCAACATGACATCTGTTTAGATTGTGGAATACTGGGCCCTGGGAACCTGAGACTTGGTTCTGGAACCCTGTGGACTGGGAACATGACTGAGGTTTTATTCTGGAATCAGGTGGCCTGGGAACATGACATCAGTGGATTCTGGAACCCTGGGGCCGGGGAACATGACTGAGGCGTGATTCTGGAAAACTGTGGCCTGGGAATATGACTGAGGTTTGATTCTGGAAATCTGTGGCCTGGGAACTTGACTGAGGTTTGATGGCAGAATCCTGTGGACTCGCAACATGACAGAGGTTTGATTGTAGAACCCTGTGCCCTGGAAACATGACTGTGGACTGTTACTGGAAACCCATGGCCTAGGAATTTGACATTGGTTTGATTCTGGAACCCTGTGGCCTGGGAACATGACTGAGCCGTGATTCTGGAAACCTGTGGCCTGGGAACATTACATCTGTTTAGATTGTGGAATACTGTGCCCTGGGATCCTGACTGAAGGCTTGGTTCTGGAATCCTGTGGACTGGGAATATAACTGAGGTTTGATTCTGGAACCATGTGGCCTAGGAATATGACTGTGGTTTGATTCTGGAAACCATTGGCCTGGGAACATGACTGATGTTAGATTGTGGAATCCTGTGGCCTGGGAACATGATATCGGTTTGGATTCTGGTACCCTGTTGCCTGGGAACATGAAATCGGTTTGATTGTGGAAACCTGTGGTCTGGGAATATGACTGAGGATTGATGGTGGTACCCTATGGCCTGGGAACATGACTGAGGTTTGATTCTGGATCCCTGTGGCCTGGGAACATGACTGAGGCGTGATTCTGGAAACTTGTGGCCTGGGAACCTGACATCTGTTTAGATTGTGGAATACTGTGCCCTGGGAATCTGACTGAGGCTTGGTTCTGGAACCCTGTGGACTGGGAACATGACTGAGGTTTGATTCTGGAACCCTGTAGCCTGCGAACATAACTGAGGATTGTTTCTGGAACCCTGTGGCCTGGGAACATGACATCAGTGGATTCTGTTACCCTGTGGCCTGGGAACATGACTGAGGCGTTATTCTGGAAAACTGTGGCCTGGGAACTTGACTGAGGTTTGATGGTAGAAATCTGTGGACTGGCAACATGACTGAGGTTTGATTGTAGAACCCTGTGCCCTGGAAACATGACTGCGACCTGATACTTGAAACCCATGGCATGGGAACTTGACATTGGTTTGATTCTGGAACCCTGTGGCCAGGAACAAGACTGAGGCGTGATTCTGGAATCCTGTGGCCTGGGAACATGATATCTGTTTAGATTGTGGAATACTGTGCCCTGGGAACCTGACTGAGGCTTGGTTCTGGAACCCTGTGGACTGTGAACATGACTGAGGTTTTATTCTGGAATCCTGTGGCCTGGGAACATGACATCAGTGGATTCTGGAACCCTGTGGCCTGGGAACATGAGAACGGTTTGATTCTGGAACACTGTGGCCTGGGAACATGTATGAGGTTTCATGGTGGAAACCTGTGGCTTGGTAACATGACTGAGGTTTGTTACTGGAACCCTGTTCCCTGGGAACATGACTGAGGTTTGATTCTGGACACTTTTGTCCTGGGAACATGACTGTGGTTTGATTGTGGAACCATGGGTCCTGCAAACATGACTGAGATTTGATTCTGGAACCATGTGTCCTGGGAATATGACTGAGGTTTGATTCTGGAAATCTGTGGCCTGGGAACTTGATTGAGGTTTGATGGCAGAAACCTGTGGACTGGCCACATGACAGAGGTTTGATTGTAGAACCCTGTGCCCTGGAAACATGACTGTGGCCTGCTACTGAAAACCCATGGCCTAGGAATTTGACAATGGTTTGATTCTGGAACCCTATGGCCTGGGAACATGACTGAGGTTTGATTCTGGAAACCTGTGGCCTGGGAACATGACATCTGTTTAGATTGTGGAATACTGGGCCCTGGGAACCTGACTGAGTCTTGGTTCTGGAACCCTGTGGACTGGGAACATAACTGAGGTTTTATTCTGGAATCAGGTGGCCTGGGAACATGACATCAGTGGATTCTGGAACCCTGGGGCCGGGGAACATGACTGAGGCGTGATTCTGGAAAACTGTGGCCTGGGAATATGACTGAGGTTTGATTCTGGAAATCTGTGGCCTGGGAACTTGACTGAGGTTTGATGGCAGAATCCTGTGGACTCGCAACATGACTGAGGTTTGATTGTAGAACCCTGTGCCCTGGAAACATGACTGTGGACTGTTACTGGAAACCCATGGCCTAGGAATTTGACATTGGTTTGATTCTGGAACCCTGTGGCCTGGGAACATGACTGAGCCGTGATTCTGGAAACCTGTGGCCTGGGAACATGACATCTGTTTAGATTTTGGAATACTGTGCCCTGGGATCCTGACTGAAGGCTTGGTTCTGGAATCCTGTGGACTGGGAATATAACTGAGGTTTGATTCTGGAACCATGTGGCCTAGGAATATGACTGTGGTTTGATTCTGGAAACCATTGGCCTGGGAACATGACTGATGTTAGATTGTGGAATCCTGTGGCCTGGGAACATGATATCGGTTTGGATTCTGGTACCCTGTTGCCTGGGAACATGAAATCGGTTTGATTGTGGAAACCTGTGGTCTGGGAATATGACTGAGGATTGATGGTGGTACCCTATGGCCTGGGAACATGACTGAGGTTTGATTCTGGATCCCTGTGGCCTGGGAACATGACTGAGGCGTGATTCTGGAAACTTGTGGCCTGGGAACCTGACATCTGTTTAGATTGTGGAATACTGTGCCCTGGGAATCTGACTGAGGCTTGGTTCTGGAACCCTGTGGACTGGGAACATGACTGAGGTTTGATTCTGGAACCCTGTAGCCTGCGAACATAACTGAGGATTGATCTGGAACCCTGTGGCCTGGGAACATGACATCAGTGGATTCTGGAACCCTGTGGCCTGGGAACATGTGTGAGGTTTGATGGTGGAAACCTATGGCTTGTTAACATGACTGAGGTTTATTTCGGGATCCCTGTTCCCTGGGAACATGACTGAGGTTTGATTCTGGACACCTTTGTGCTGGGAACATGACTGTGTTTTGATTGTGGAATCATGGGTCCTGCAAACATGACTGAGGTTTGATTCTGGAACCATGTGTCCTGGGAATATGACTGAGGTTGGATTCTGGAAATCTGTGGCCTGGGAACTTGACTGAGGTTTGATGGCAGAAACCTGTGGACTGGCAACATGACTGAGGTTTGATTGTAGAACCCTGTGCCCTGGAAACATGACTGTGGTCTGGTACTGGAAAACCATGGCCTAGGAATTTGACATTGGTTTGATTCTGGAACCCTGTGGCCTGGGAACATGACTGAGGCGTTATTCTGGAAAACTGTGGCCTGGGAACTTGACTGAGGTTTGATGGTAGAAATCTGTGGACTGCCAACATGACTGAGGTTTGATTGTAGAACCCTGTGCCCTGGAAACATGACTGCGACCTGATACTTGAAACCCATGGCATGGGAACTTGACATTGGTTTGATTCTGGAACCCTGTGGCCAGGAACAAGACTGAGGCGTGATTCTGGAATCCTGTGGCCTGGGAACATGATATCTGTTTAGATTGTGGAATACTGTGCCCTGGGAACATGACTGAGGCTTGGTTCTGGAACCCTGTGGACTGTGAACATGACTGAGGTTTTATTCTGGAATCCTGTGGCCTGGGAATATGACATCAGTGGATTCTGGAACCCTGTGGCCTGGGAACATGAGAACGGTTTGATTCTGGAACACTGTGGCCTGGGAACATGTATGAGGTTTCATGGTGGAAATCTGTGGACTGGCAACATGACTGAGGTTTGATTGTAGAACCCTGTTCCCTGGGAACATGACTGAGGTTTCATTCTGGACACTTTTGTCCTGGGAACATGACTGTGGTTTGATTGTGGAACCATGGGTCCTGCAAAAATGACTGAGATTTGATTCTGGAACCATGTGTCCTGGGAATATGACTGAGGTTTGATTCTGGAAATCTGTGGCCTGGGAACTTGATTGAGGTTTGATGGCAGAAACCTGTGGACTGGCAACATGACTGAGGTTTGATTGTAGAACCCTGTGCCCTGGAAACATGACTGCGACCTGATACTTGAAACCCATGGCCTGGGAACTTGACATTGGTTTGATTCTGGAACCCTGTGGCCTGGGAACATGACTGAGGCGTGATTCTGGAAACCTGTGGCCTGGGAACATGACATCTGTTTAGATTGTGGAATACTGGGCCCTGGGAACCTGACTGAGTCTTGGTTCTGGAACCCTGTGGACTTGGAACATGACTGAGGATTTATTCTGGAATCCTGTGGCCTGGGAACATGACATCAGTGGATTCTGGAACCCTGTGGCCTGGGAACATGACTGAGGCGTTATTCTGGAAAACTGTGGCCTGGGAACTTGACTGAGGATTGATGGTAGAAATCTGTGGACTGGCAACATGACTGAGGTTTGATTGTAGAACCCTGTGCCCTGGAAACATGATTGCGACCTGATACTTGAAACCCATGGCCTGGGAACTTGACATTGGTTTGATTCTGGAACCCTGTGTCCAGGAACAAGACTGAGGCGTGATTCTGGAATCCTGTGGCCTGGGAAATGACATTTGTTTAGATTGTGGAATACTGGGCCCTGGGAACCTGACTGAGTCTTGGTTCTGGAACCCTGTGGACTTGGAACATGACTGAGGATTTATTCTGGAATCCTGTGGCCTGGGAACATGACATCAGTGGATTCTGGAAACCTGTGGCCTGGGAACATGAGAACGGTTTGATTCTGGAACCCTGTGTCCTGGGAACATGTCTGAGGTTTGATGGGGGAAACCTGTGGCTTGGCAACATGACTGAGGTTTGTTACTGGAACCCTGTTCCCTGGGAACATGACTGAGGTTTGATTCTGGACAGCTTTGTCCTGGGAACATGACTGTGCTTTGATTGTGGAACCATGGGTCCTGGGAATATGACTGAGGTTTGATTCTGGAAATCTGTGGCCTGGGAACTTGACTGAGGTTTGATGGCAGAAACCTGTGGACTGGCAACATGACTGAGGTTTGATTGTAGAACCCTGTGCCCTGGAAACATGACTGTGGCCTGGTACTGGAAAACCATGGCCTAGGAATTTGACATTGGTTTGATTCTGGAACCCTTTGGCCTGGGAACATGACTGAGGCGTTACTCTGGAAAACTGTGGCCTGGGAACTTGACTGAGGTTTGATGGTAGAAATCTGTGGACTGGCAACATGACTGAGGTTTGATTGTAGAACCCTGTGCCCTGGAAACATGACTGCGACTTGATACTTGAAACCCATGGCCTGGGAACTTGACATTGGTTTGATTCTGGAAACCTGTGGCCTGGGAACATGACTGAGGCGTGATTCTGGAAAACTGTGGCCTTGGAATATGACTGAGGTTTGATTCTGGACAGCTTTGTCCTGGGAACATGACTGTGCTTTGATTGTGGAACCATGGGTCCTGCAAACATGACTGAGGTTTGATTCTGGAACAATGTGTCCTGGGAATATGACTGAGGTTTGATTCTGGAAATCTGAGGCCTAGGAACTTGACTGAGGTTTGATGGCAGAAACCTGTGGACTGGCAACATGACAGAGGTTTGATTGTAGAACCCTGTGCCCTGGAAACATGACTGTGGCCTGGTACTGGAAAACCATGGCCTAGGAATTTGACATTGGTTTGATTCTGGAACCCTTTGGCCTGGGAACATGACTGAATCGTGGTTCTGGAACCCTGTGGACTGGGAACATGACTGAGGTTTTATTCTGGAATCCTGTGGCCTGGGAGCATGACATCAGTGGATTCTCAACCCTGTGGCTTTGGAACATGAGAACGGTTTGATTCTGGAACCCTGTGGCCTGGGAACATGTCTGAGGTTTCATGGTGGAAACCTGTGGCTTGGCAACATGACATCTGTTTAGATTGTGGAATACTGGGCCCAGGGAACCTGACTGAGACTTGGTTCTGGAACCCTGTGGACTGGGAACATGACTGAGGTTTTATTCTGGAATCAGGTGGCCTGGGAACATGACATCAGTGGATTCTGCAACCCTGTGGCCGGGGAACATGACTGAGGCGTGATTCTGGAAAACTGTGGCCTGGGAATATGACTGAGGTTTGATTTTGGAAATCTGTGGCCTGGGAACTTGACTGAGGTTTGATGGCAGAAACCTGTGGACTGGCCACATGACAGAGGTTTGATTGTAGAACCCTGTGCCCTGGAAACATGACTGTGGCCTGGTACTGGAAAACCATGGCCTAGGAATTTGACATTGGTTTGATTCTGGAACCCTGTGGCTTGAGAAGATGACTGAGGCGTGATTCTGGAAACCTGTGGCCTGGGAACATGACATCTGTTTAGATTGTGGAATACTGGGCCCTGGGAACCTGACTGAGTCTTGGTTCTGGAACCCTGTGGACTTGGAACATGACTGAGGATTTATTCTGGAATCCTGTGGCCTGGGAACATGACATCAGTGGATTCTGGAACCCTGTGGCCTGGGAACATGACTGAGGCGTTATTCTGGAAAACTGTGGCCTGGGAACATGACTGAGGTTTGATGGTAGAAATCTGTGGACTGGCAACATGACTGAGGTTTGATTGTAGAACCCTGTGCCCTGGAAACATGACTGCGAACTGATACTTGAAACCCATGGCCTGGGAACTTGACATTGGTTTGATTCTGGAACCCTGTGTCCAGGAACAAGACTGAGGCGTGATTCTGGAATCCTGTGGACTGGGAACATGACATCTGTTTAGACTGTGGAATACTGGGCCCTGGGAACCTTACTGAGGCTTGGTTCTGGAACCCTGTGGACTGGGAACATGAGAACGGTTTGATTCTGGAACCCTGTGGCCTGGGAACATGTCTGAGGTTTGATGGTGGAAACCTGTGGCTTGGCAACATGACTGACGTTGGTTACCGGAACCCTGTTCCCTGGGAACATGACTGAGGTTTGATTCTGGACAGCTTTGTCCTAGGAACATGACTGTGCTTTGATTGTGGAACAATGGGTCCTACAAACATGACTGGGGTTTGATTCTGGAACCATGTGTCCTGGGAATATGACTGAGGTTTGATTCTGGAATTCTGTGGCCTGGGAACTTGACTGAGGTTTGATGGCAGAAACCTGTGGACTGGCAACATGACTGAGGTTTGATTGTAGAACCCTGTGCCCTGGAAACATGACTGTGGCCTGGTACTGGAAAACCATGGCCTAGGAATTTGACAATGGTTTGATTCTGGAACCCTATGGCCTGGGAACATGACTGAGGTTTGATTCTGGAAACCTGTGGCCTGGGAACATGACATCTGTTTAGATTGTGGAATACTGGGCCCTGGGAACCTGACTGAGTCTTGGTTCTGGAACCCTGTGGACTGGGAACATGACTGAGGTTTTATTCTGGAATCCTGTGGCCTGGGAACATGACATCAGTGTATTCTGGAACCCTGTGGCCTTGGAACCTGAGAACGGTTTGATTCTGGAACCCTGTGGCCTGGGAACATGTCTGAGGTTTCATGGTGGAAACCTGTGGCTTGTAAACATGACATCTGTTTAGATTGTGGAATACTGGGCCCTGGGAACCTGAGTGAGACTTGGTTCAGGAACCTTGTGGACTGGGAACATGACTGAGGTTTTATTCTGGAATCAGGTGGCCTGGGAACATGACATAAGTGGATTCTGGAAATCTGTGGCCTGGGAACATGACTGAGGCGTGATTCTGGAAAACTGTGGCCTGGGAATATGACTGAGGTTTGATTCTGGAAATCTGTGGCCTGGGAACTTGACTGAGGTTTGATGGCAGAAACCTGTGGACTGGCCACATGACAGAGGTTTGATTGTAGAACCCTGTGCCCTGGAAACATGACTGTGGCCTGGTACTGGAAAACCATGGCCTAGGAATTTGACATTGGTTTGATTCTGGAACCCTGTGGCCTGAGAAGATGACTGAGGCGTGATTCTGGAAACCTGTGGCCTGGGAACATGACATCTGTTTAGATTGTGGAATACTGGGCCCTGGGAACCTGACTGAGTCTTGGTTCTGGAACCCTGTGGACTTGGAACATGACTGAGGTTTTATTCTGGAATCCTGTGGCCTGGGAACATGACATCAGTGGATTCTGGAACCCTGTGGCCTGGGAACATGACTGAGGCGTTATTCTTGAAAACTGTGGCCTGGGAACTTGACTGAGGATTGATGGTAGAAATCTGTGGACTGGCAACATGACTGAGGTTTGATTGTAGAACCCTGTGCCCTGGAAACATGACTGCGACCTGATACTTGAAACCCATGGCCTGGGAACTTGACATTGGTTTGATTCTGGAACCCTGTGGCCAGGAACAAGACTGAGGCGTGATTCTGGAATCCTGTGGCCTGGGAACATGATATCTGTTTAGATTGTGGAATATTGTGCCCTGGGAACATGACTGAGGCTTGGTTCTGGAACCCTGTGGACTGTGAACATGACTGAGGTTTTATTCTGGAATCCTGTGGCCTGGGAACATGACATCAGTGGATTCTGGAACCCTGTGGCCTGGGAACATGAGAACGGTTTGATTCTGGAACACTGTGGCCTGGGAACATATATGAGGTTTCATGGTGGAAACCTGTGGCTTGGTAACATGACTGAGGTTTGTTACTGGAACCCTGTTCCCTGGGAACATGACTGAGGTTTGATTCTGGACACTTTTGTCGTGGGAACATGACTGTGGTTTTTTTGTGGAACCATGGGTCCTGCAAACATGACTGAGATTTGATTCTGGAACCATGTGTCCTGGGAATATGACTGAGGTTTGATTCTGGAAATCTGTGGCCTGGGAACTTGATTGAGGTTTGATGGCAGAAACCTGTGGACTGGCCACATGACAGAGGTTTGATTGTAGAACCCTGTGCCCTGGAAACATGACTGTGGGCTGGTACTGGAAACCCATGGCCTAGGAATTTGACAATGGTTTGATTCTGGAACCCTACGGCCTGGGAACATGACATCTGTTTAGATTGTGGAATACTGGGCCCTGGGAACCTGACTGAGGCTTGGTTCTGGAACCCTGTGGACTGGGAACATGAGAACGGTTTGATTCTGGAACCCTGTGTCCTGGGAACATGTCTGAGGTTTGATGGTGGAAACCTGTGGCTTGGCAACATGACTGAGGTTTGTTACTGGAACCCTGTTCCCTGGGAACATGACTGAGGTTTGATTCTGGACAGCTTTGTCCTGGGAACATGACTGTGCTTTGATTGTGGAACCATGGGTCCTGGGAATATGACTGAGGTTTGATTCTGGAAATCTGTGGCCTGGGAACTTGACTGAGGTTTGATGGCAGAAACCTGTGGACTGGCCACATGACAGAGGTTTGATTGTAGAACCCTGTGCCCTGGAAACATGACTGTGGCCTGGTACTGGAAAACCATGGCCTAGGAATTTGACATTGGTTTGATTCTGGAACCCTGTGGCCTGAGAACATTACTGAGGAGTGATTCTGGAAACCTGTGGCCTGGGAATATGACATCTGTTTAGATTGTGGAATACTGGGCCCTGGGAACCTGACTGAGTGTTGGTTCTGGAACCCTGTGGACTTGGAACATGACTGAGGATTTATTCTGGAATCCTGTGGCCTGGGAACATGACATCAGTGGATTCTGGAACCCTGTGGCCTGGGAACATGAATGAGGCGTTATTCTGGAAAACTGTGGCCTGGGAACTTGACTGAGGATTGATGGTAGAAATCTGTGGACTGGCAACATGACTGAGGTTTGATTGTAGAAACCTGTGCCCTGGAAACCTGACTGTGACCTGATACTTGAAACCCATGGCCTGGGAACTTGACATTGGTTTGATTCTGGAACCCTGTGTCCAGGAACAAGACTGAGGCGTGATTCTGGAATCCTGTGGCCTGGGATCATGACATCTGTTTAGATTGTGGAATACTGGGCCCTGGGAACCTGACTGAGACTTGGCTCTGGAACCCTGTGGACTGGGAACATGACTGAGGTTTTATTCTGGAATAAGGTGGCCTGGGAACATGACATCAGTGGATTCTGGAACCCTGTGGCCGGGGAACATGACTGAGGCATGATTCTGCAAAACTGTGGCCTGGGAATATGACTGAGGTTTGATTCTGGAAATCTGTGGCCTGGGAACTTGATTGAGGTTTGATGGCAGAAACCTGTGGACTGGCAACATGACTGAGGTTTGATTGTAGAACCCTGTGCCCTGGAAACATGACTGCGACCTGATACTTGAAACCCATGGCCTGGGAACTTGACATTGGTTTGATTCTGGAACCCTGTGGCCTGGGAACATGACTGAGGCGTGATTCTGGAAACCTGTGGCCTGGGAACATGACATCTGTTTAGATTGTGGAATACTGGGCCCTGGGAACCTGACTGAGTCTTGGTTCTGGAACCCTGTGGACTTGGAACATGACTGAGGATTTATTCTGGAATCCTGTGGCCTGGGAACATGACATCAGTGGATTCTGGAACCCTGTGGCCTGGGAACATGACTGAGGCGTTATTCTGGAAAACTGTGGCCTGGGAACTTGACTGAGGATTGATGGTAGAAATCTGTGGACTGGCAACATGACTGAGGTTTGATTGTAGAACCCTGTGCCCTGGAAACATGATTGCGACCTGATACTTGAAACCCATGGCCTGGGAACTTGACATTGGTTTGATTCTGGAACCCTGTGTCCAGGAACAAGACTGAGGCGTGATTCTGGAATCCTGTGGCCTGGGAACATGACATCTGTTTAGATTGTGGAATACTGGGCCCTGGTAACCTGACTGAGGCTTGGTTCTGGAACCCTGTGGACTTGGAACATGACTGAGGATTTATTCTGGAATCCTGTGGCCTGGGAACATGACATCAGTGGATTCTGGAAACCTGTGGCCTGGGAACATGAGAACGGTTTGATTCTGGAACCCTGTGTCCTGGGAACATGTCTGAGGTTTGATGGGGGAAACCTGTGGCTTGGCAACATGACTGAGGTTTGTTACTGGAACCCTGTTCCCTGGGAACATGACTGAGGTTTGATTCTGGACAGCTTTGTCCTGGGAACATGACTGTGCTTTGATTGTGGAACCATGGGTCCTGGGAATATGACTGAGGTTTGATTCTGGAAATCTGTGGCCTGGGAACTTGACTGAGGTTTGATGGCAGAAACCTGTGGACTGGCAACATGACTGAGGTTTGATTGTAGAACCCTGTGCCCTGGAAACATGACTGTGGCCTGGTACTGGAAAACCATGGCCTAGGAATTTGACATTGGTTTGATTCTGGAACCCTTTGGCCTGGGAACATGACTGAGGCGTTATTCTGGAAAACTGTGGCCTGGGAACTTGACTGAGGTTTGATGGTAGAAATCTGTGGACTGGCAACATGACTGAGGTTTGATTGTAGAACCCTGTGCCCTGGAAACATGACTGCGACTTGATACTTGAAACCCATGGCCTGGGAACTTGACATTGGTTTGATTCTGGAAACCTGTGGCCTGGGAACATGACTGAGGCGTGATTCTGGAAAACTGTGGCCTGGGAATATGACTGAGGTTTGATTCTGGACAGCTTTGTCCTGGGAACATGACTGTGCTTTGATTGTGGAACCATGGGTCCTGCAAACATGACTGAGGTTTGATTCTGGAACCATGTGTCCTGGGAATATGACTGAGGTTTGATTCTGGAAATCTGAGGCCTAGGAACTTGACTGAGGTTTGATGGCAGAAACCTGTGGACTGGCCACATGACAGAGGTTTGATTGTAGAAACCTGTGCCCTGGAAACATGACTGTGGCCTGCTACTGAAAACCCATGGCCTAGGAATTTGACAATGGTTTGATTCTGGAACCCTATGGCCTGGGAACATGACTGAGGTTTGATTCTGGAAACCTGTGGCCTGGGAACATGACATCTGTTTAGATTGTGGAATACTGGGCCCTGGGAACCTGACTGAGTCTTGGTTCTGGAACCCTGTGGACTGGGAACATAACTGAGGTTTTATTCTGGAATCCTGTGGCCTAGGAGCATGACATCAGTGGATTCTGGAACCCTGTGGCCTTGGAACATGAGAACGGTTTGATTCTGGAACCCTGTGGCCTGGGAACATGTCTGAGGTTTCATGGTGGAAACCTGTGGCTTGGCAACATGACATCTGTTTAGATTGTGGAATACTGGGCCCTGGGAACCTGAGACTTGGTTCTGGAACCCTGTGGACTGGGAACATGACTGAGGTTTTATTCTGGAATCAGGTGGCCTGGGAACATGACATCAGTGGATTCTGGAACCCTGTGGCCGGGGAACATGACTGAGGCGTGATTCTGCAAAACTGTGGCCTGGGAATATGACTGAGGTTTGATTCTGGAAATCTGTGGCCTGGGAACTTGACTGAGGTTTGATGGCAGAATCCTGTGGACTCGCAACATGACAGAGGTTTGATTGTAGAACCCTGTGCCCTGGAAACATGACTGTGGACTGTTACTGGAAACCCATGGCCTAGGAATTTGACATTGGTTTGATTCTGGAACCCTGTGGCCTGGGAACATGACTGAGCCGTGATTCTGGAAAACTGTGGCCTGGGAACATGACATCTGTTTAGATTGTGGAATACTGTGCCCTGGGATCCTGACTGAAGGCTTGGTTCTGGAATCCTGTGGACTGGGAATATAACTGAGGTTTGATTCTGGAACCATGTGGCCTAGGAATATGACTGTGGTTTGATTCTGGAAACCATTGGCCTGGGAACATGACTGATGTTAGATTGTGGAATCCTGTGGCCTGGGAACATGATATCGGTTTGGATTCTGGTACCCTGTTGCCTGGGAACATGAAATCGGTTTGATTGTGGAAACCTGTGGTCTGGGAATATGACTGAGGATTGATGGTGGTACCCTATGGCCTGGGAACATGACTGAGGTTTGATTCTGGATCCCTGTGGCCTGGGAACATGACTGAGGCGTGATTCTGGAAACTTGTGGCCTGGGAACCTGACATCTGTTTAGATTGTGGAATACTGTGCCCTGGGAATCTGACTGAAGCTTGGTTCTGGAACCCTGTGGACTGGGAACATGACTGAGGTTTGATTCTGGAACCCTGTAGCCTGCGAACATAACTGAGGATTGTTTCTGGAACCCTGTGGCCTGGGAACATGACATCAGTGGATTCTGGAACCCTGTGGCCTGGGAACATGACTGAGGCGTTATTCTGGAAAACTGTGGCCTGGGAACTTGACTGAGGTTTGATGGTAGAAATCTGTGGACTGGCAACATGACTGAGGTTTGATTGTAGAACCCTGTGCCCTGGAAACATGACTGCGACCTGATACTTGAAACCCATGGCATGGGAACTTGACATTGGTTTGATTCTGGAACCCTGTGGCCAGGAACAAGACTGAGGCGTGATTCTGGAATCCTGTGGCCTGGGAACATGATATCTGTTTAGATTGTGGAATACTGTGCCCTGGGAACCTGACTGAGGCTTGGTTCTGGAACCCTGTGGACTGTGAACATGACTGAGGTTTTATTCTGGAATCCTGTGGCCTGGGAACATGACATCAGTGGATTCTGGAACCCTGTGGCCTGGGAACATGAGAACGGTTTGATTCTGGAACACTGTGGCCTGGGAACATGTATGAGGTTTCATGGTGGAAACCTGTGGCTTGGTAACATGACTGAGGTTTGTTACTGGAACCCTGTTCCCTGGGAACATGACTGAGGTTTGATTCTGGACACTTTTGTCCTGGGAACATGACTGTGGTTTGATTGTGGAACCATGGGTCCTGCAAACATGACTGAGATTTGATTCTGGAACCATGTGTCCTGGGAATATGACTGAGGTTTGATTCTGGAAATCTGTGGCCTGGGAACTTGATTGAGGTTTGATGGCAGAAACCTGTGGACTGGCCACATGACAGAGGTTTGATTGTAGAACCCTGTGCCCTGGAAACATGACTGTGGCCTGCTACTGAAAACCCATGGCCTAGGAATTTGACAATGGTTTGATTCTGGAACCCTATGGCCTGGGAACATGACTGAGGTTTGATTCTGGAAACCTGTGGCCTGGGAACATGACATCTGTTTAGATTGTGGAATACTGGGCCCTGGGAACCTGACTGAGTCTTGGTTCTGGAACCCTGTGGACTGGGAACATAACTGAGGTTTTATTCTGGAATCAGGTGGCCTGGGAACATGACATCAGTGGATTCTGGAACCCTGGGGCCGGGGAACATGACTGAGGCGTGATTCTGGAAAACTGTGGCCTGGGAATATGACTGAGGTTTGATTCTGGAAATCTGTGGCCTGGGAACTTGACTGAGGTTTGATGGCAGAATCCTGTGGACTCGCAACATGACAGAGGTTTGATTGTAGAACCCTGTGCCCTGGAAACATGACTGTGGACTGTTACTGGAAAACCATGGCCTAGGAATTTGACATTGGTTTGATTCTGGAACCCTGTGGCCTGGGAACATGACTGAGCCGTGATTCTGGAAACCTGTGGCCTGGGAACATGACATCTGTTTAGATTGTGGAATACTGTGCCCTGGGATCCTGACTGAAGGCTTGGTTCTGGAATCCTGTGGACTGGGAATATAACTGAGGTTTGATTCTGGAACCATGTGGCCTAGGAATATGACTGTGGTTTGATTCTGGAAACCATTGGCCTGGGAACATGACTGATGTTAGATTGTGGAATCCTGTGGCCTGGGAACATGATATCGGTTTGGATTCTGGTACCCTGTTGCCTGGGAACATGAAATCGGTTTGATTGTGGAAACCTGTGGTCTGGGAATATGACTGAGGATTGATGGTGGTACCCTATGGCCTGGGAACATGACTGAGGTTTGATTCTGGATCCCTGTGGCCTGGGAACATGACTGAGGCGTGATTCTGGAAACTTGTGGCCTGGGAACCTGACATCTGTTTAGATTGTGGAATACTGTGCCCTGGGAATCTGACTGAGGCTTGGTACTGGAACCCTGTGGACTGGGAACATGACTGAGGTTTGATTCTGGAACCCTGTAGCCTGCGAACATAACTGAGGATTGATCTGGAACCCTGTGGCCTGGGAACATGACATCAGTGGATTCTGGAACCCTGTGGCCTGGGAACATGTGTGAGGTTTGATGGTGGAAACCTATGGCTTGTTAACATGACTGAGGTTTATTTCGGGATCCCTGTTCCCTGGGAACATGACTGAGGTTTGATTCTGGACACCTTTGTGCTGGGAACATGACTGTGTTTTGATTGTGGAATCATGGGTCCTGCAAACATGACTGAGGTTTGATTCTGGAACCATGTGTCCTGGGAATATGACTGAGGTTGGATTCTGGAAATCTGTGGCCTGGGAACTTGACTGAGGTTTGATGGCAGAAACCTGTGGACTGGCAACATGACTGAGGTTTGATTGTAGAACCCTGTGCCCTGGAAACATGACTGTGGTCTGGTACTGGAAAACCATGGCCTAGGAATTTGACATTGGTTTGATTCTGGAACCCTGTGGCCTGGGAACATGACTGAGGCGTTATTCTGGAAAACTGTGGCCTGGGAAATTGACTGAGGTTTGATGGTAGAAATCTGTGGACTGGCAACATGACTGAGGTTTGATTGTAGAACCCTGTGCCCTGGAAACATGACTGCGACCTGATACTTGAAACCCATGGCATGGGAACTTGACATTGGTTTGATTCTGGAACCCTGTGGCCAGGAACAAGACTGAGGCGGGATTCTGGAATCCTGTGGCCTGGGAACATGATATCTGTTTAGATTGTGGAATACTGTGCCCTGGGAACATGACTGAGGCTTGGTTCTGGAACCCTGTGGACTGTGAACATGACTGAGGTTTTATTCTGGAATCCTGTGGCCTGGGAATATGACATCAGTGGATTCTGGAACCCTGTGGCCTGGGAACATGAGAACGGTTTGATTCTGGAACACTGTGGCCTGGGAACATGTATGAGGTTTCATGGTGGAAATCTGTGGACTGGCAACATGACTGAGGTTTGATTGTAGAACCCTGTTCCCTGGGAACATGACTGAGGTTTCATTCTGGACACTTTTGTCCTGGGAACATGACTGTGGTTTGATTGTGGAACCATGGGTCCTGCAAACATGACTGAGATTTGATTCTGGAACCATGTGTCCTGGGAATATGACTGAGGTTTGATTCTGGAAATCTGTGGCCTGGGAACTTGATTGAGGTTTGATGGCAGAAACCTGTGGACTGGCAACATGACTGAGGTTTGATTGTAGAACCCTGTGCCCTGGAAACATGACTGCGACCTGATACTTGAAACCCATGGCCTGGGAACTTGACATTGGTTTGATTCTGGAACCCTGTGGCCTGGGAACATGACTGAGGCGTGATTCTGGAAACCTGTGGCCTGGGAACATGACATCTGTTTAGATTGTGGAATACTGGGCCCTGGGAACCTGACTGAGTCTTGGTTCTGGAACCCTGTGGACTTGGAACATGACTGAGGATTTATTCTGGAATCCTGTGGCCTGGGAACATGACATCAGTGGATTCTGGAACCCTGTGGCCTGGGAACATGACTGAGGCGTTATTCTGGAAAACTGTGGCCTGGGAACTTGACTGAGGATTGATGGTAGAAATCTGTGGACTGGCAACATGACTGAGGTTTGATTGTAGAACCCTGTGCCCTGGAAACATGATTGCGACCTGATACTTGAAACCCATGGCCTGGGAACTTGACATTGGTTTGATTCTGGAACCCTGTGTCCAGGAACAAGACTGAGGCGTGATTCTGGAATCCTGTGGCCTGGGAACATGACATCTGTTTAGATTGTGGAATACTGGGCCCTGGGAACCTGACTGAGTCTTGGTTCTGGAACCCTGTGGACTTGGAACATGACTGAGGATTTATTCTGGAATCCTGTGGCCTGGGAACATGACATCAGTGGATTCTGGAAACCTGTGGCCTGGGAACATGAGAACGGTTTGATTCTGGAACCCTGTGTCCTGGGAACATGTCTGAGGTTTGATGGGGGAAACCTGTGGCTTGGCAACATGACTGAGGTTTGTTACTGGAACCCTGTTCCCTGGGAACATGACTGAGGTTTGATTCTGGACAGCTTTGTCCTGGGAACATGACTGTGCTTTGATTGTGGAACCATGGGTCCTGGGAATATGACTGAGGTTTGATTCTGGAAATCTGTGGCCTGGGAACTTGACTGAGGTTTGATGGCAGAAACCTGTGGACTGGCAACATGACTGAGGTTTGATTGTAGAACCCTGTGCCCTGGAAACATGACTGTGGCCTGGTACTGGAAAACCATGGCCTAGGAATTTGACATTGGTTTGATTCTGGAACCCTTTGGCCTGGGAACATGACTGAGGCGTTATTCTGGAAAACTGTGGCCTGGGAACTTGACTGAGGTTTGATGGTAGAAATCTGTGGACTGGCAACATGACTGAGGTTTGATTGTAGAACCCTGTGCCCTGGAAACATGACTGCGACTTGATACTTGAAACCCATGGCCTGGGAACTTGACATTGGTTTGATTCTGGAAACCTGTGGCCTGGGAACATGACTGAGGCGTGATTCTGGAAAACTGTGGCCTGGGAATATGACTGAGGTTTGATTCTGGACAGCTTTGTCCTGGGAACATGACTGTGCTTTGATTGTGGAACCATGGGTCCTGCAAACATGACTGAGGTTTGATTCTGGAACAATGTGTCCTGGGAATATGACTGAGGTTTGATTCTGGAAATCTGAGGCCTAGGAACTTGACTGAGGTTTGATGGCAGAAACCTGTGGACTGGCAACATGACAGAGGTTTGATTGTAGAACCCTGTGCCCTGGAAACATGACTGTGGCCTGGTACTGGAAAACCATGGCCTAGGAATTTGACATTGGTTTGATTCTGGAACCCTTTGGCCTGGGAACATTACTGAATCGTGGTTCTGGAACCCTGTGGACTGGGAACATGACTGAGGTTTTATTCTGGAATCCTGTGGCCTGGGAGCATGACATCAGTGGATTCTCAACCCTGTGGCTTTGGAACATGAGAACGGTTTGATTCTGGAACCCTGTGGCCTGGGAACATGTCTGAGGTTTCATGGTGGAAACCTGTGGCTTGGCAACATGACATCTGTTTAGATTGTGGAATACTGGGCCCTGGGAACCTGACTGAGACTTGGTTCTGGAACCCTGTGGACTGGGAACATGACTGAGGTTTTATTCTGGAATCAGGTGGCCTGGGAACATGACATCAGTGGATTCTGCAACCCTGTGGCCGGGGAACATGACTGAGGCGTGATTCTGGAAAACTGTGGCCTGGGAATATGACTGAGGTTTGATTTTGGATATCTGTGGCCTGGGAACTTGACTGAGGTTTGATGGCAGAAACCTGTGGACTGGCCACATGACAGAGGTTTGATTGTAGAACCCTGTGCCCTGGAAACATGACTGTGGCCTGGTACTGGAAAACCATGGCCTAGGAATTTGACATTGGTTTGATTCTGGAACCCTGTGGCTTGAGAAGATGACTGAGGCGTGATTCTGGAAACCTGTGGCCTGGGAACATGACATCTGTTTAGATTGTGGAATACTGGGCCCTGGGAACCTGACTGAGTCTTGGTTCTGGAACCCTGTGGACTTGGAACATGACTGAGGATTTATTCTGGAATCCTGTGGCCTGGGAACATGACATCAGTGGATTCTGGAACCCTGTGGCCTGGGAACATGACTGAGGCGTTATTCTGGAAAACTGTGGCCTGGGAACATGACTGAGGTTTGATGGTAGAAATCTGTGGACTGGCAACATGACTGAGGTTTGATTGTAGAACCCTGTGCCCTGGAAACATGACTGCGACCTGATACTTGAAACCCATGGCCTGGGAACTTGACATTGGTTTGATTCTGGAACCCTGTGTCCAGGAACAAGACTGAGGCGTGATTCTGGAATCCTGTGGACTGGGAACATGACATCTGTTTAGACTGTGGAATACTGGGCCCTGGGAACCTTACTGAGGCTTGGTTCTGGAACCCTGTGGACTGGGAACATGAGAACGGTTTGATTCTGGAACCCTGTGGCCTGGGAACATGACTGAGGTTTGATTCTGGACAGCTTTGTCCTAGGAACATGACTGTGCTTTGATTGTGGAACAATGGGTCCTGCAAACATGACTGGGGTTTGATTCTGGAACCATGTGTCCTGGGAATATGACTGAGGTTTGATTCTGGAATTCTGTGGCCTGGGAACTTGACTGAGGTTTGATGGCAGAAACCTGTGGACTGGCAACATGACTGAGGTTTGATTGTAGAACCCTGTGCCCTGGAAACATGACTGTGGCCTGGTACTGGAAAACCATGGCCTAGGAATTTGACAATGGTTTGATTCTGGAACCCTATGGCCTGGGAACATGACTGAGGTTTGATTCTGGAAACCTGTGGCCTGGGAACATGACATCTGTTTAGATTGTGGAATACTGGGCCCTGGGAACCTGACTGAGTCTTGGTTCTGGAACCCTGTGGACTGGGAACATGACTGAGGTTTTATTCTGGAATCCTGTGGCCTGGGAACATGACATCAGTGTATTCTGGAACCCTGTGGCCTTGGAACCTGAGAACGGTTTGATTCTGGAACCCTGTGGCCTGGGAACATGTCTGAGGTTTCATGGTGGAAACCTGTGGCTTGTAAACATGACATCTGTTTAGATTGTGGAATACTGGGCCCTGGGAACCTGAGTGACACTTGGTTCAGGAACCTTGTGGACTGGGAACATGACTGAGGTTTTATTCTGGAATCAGGTGGCCTGGGAACATGACATCAGTGGATTCTGGAAATCTGTGGCCTGGGAACATGACTGAGGCGTGATTCTGGAAAACTGTGGCCTGGGAATATGACTGAGGTTTGATTCTGGAAATCTGTGGCCTGGGAACTTGACTGAGGTTTGATGGCAGAAACCTGTGGACTGGCCACATGACAGAGGTTTGATTGTAGAACCCTGTGCCCTGGAAACATGACTGTGGCCTGGTACTGGAAAACCATGGCCTAGGAATTTGACATTGGTTTGATTCTGGAACCCTGTGGCCTGAGAAGATGACTGAGGCGTGATTCTGGAAACCTGTGGCCTGGGAACATGACATCTGTTTAGATTGTGGAATACTGGGCCCTGGGAACCTGACTGAGTCTTGGTTCTGGAACCCTGTGGACTTGGAACATGACTGAGGTTTTATTCTGGAATCCTGTGGCCTGGGCACATGACATCAGTGGATTCTGGAACCCTGTGGCCTGGGAACATGACTGAGGCGTTATTCTGGAAAACTGTGGCCTGGGAACTTGACTGAGGTTTGATGGTAGAAATCTGTGGACTGGCAACATGACTGAGGTTTGATTGTAGAACCCTGTGCCCTGGAAACATGACTGCGACCTGATACTTGAAACCCATGGCCTGGGAACTTGACATTGGTTTGATTCTGGAACCCTGTGTCCAGGAACAAGACTGAGGCGTGATTCTGGAATCCTGTGGCCTGGGAACATGATATCTGTTTAGATTGTGGAATATTGTGCCCTGGGAACATGACTGAGGCTTGGTTCTGGAACCCTGTGGACTGTGAACATGACTGAGGTTTTATTCTGGAATCCTGTGGCCTGGGAACATGACATCAGTGGATTCTGGAACCCTGTGGCCTGGGAACATGAGAACGGTTTGATTCTGGAACACTGTGGCCTGGGAACATATATGAGGTTTCATGGTGGAAACCTGTGGCTTGGTAACATGACTGAGGTTTGTTACTGGAACCCTGTTCCCTGGGAACATGACTGAGGTTTGATTCTGGACACTTTTGTCCTGGGAACATGACTGTGGTTTTTTTGTGGAACCATGGGTCCTGCAAACATGACTGAGATTTGATTCTGGAACCATGTGTCCTGGGAATATGACAGAGGTTTGATTCTGGAAATCTGTGGCCTGGGAACTTGATTGAGGTTTGATGGCAGAAACCTGTGGACTGGCCACATGACAGAGGTTTGATTGTAGAACCCTGTGCCCTGGAAACATGACTGTGGGCTGGTACTGGAAACCCATGGCCTAGGAATTTGACAATGGTTTGATTCTGGAACCCTATGGCCTGGGAACATGACTGAGGTTTGATTCTGGAAACCTGTGGCCTGGGAACATGACATCTGTTTAGATTGTGGAATACTGGGCCCTGGGAACCTGACTGAGGCTTGGTTCTGGAACCCTGTGGACTGGGAACATGAGAACGGTTTGATTCTGGAACCCTGTGTCCTGGGAACATGTCTGAGGTTTGATGGTGGAAACCTGTGGCTTGGCAACATGACTGAGGTTTGTTACTGGAACCCTGTTCCCTGGGAACATGACTGAGGTTTGATTCTGGACAGCTTTGTCCTGGGAACATGACTGTGCTTTGATTGTGGAACCATGGGTCCTGGGAATATGACTGAGGTTTGATTCTGGAAATCTGTGGCCTGGGAACTTGACTGAGGTTTGATGGCAGAAACCTGTGGACTGGCCACATGACAGAGGTTTGATTGTAGAACCCTGTGCCCTGGAAACATGACTGTGGCCTGGTACTGGAAAACCATGGCCTAGGAATTTGACATTGGTTTGATTCTGGAACCCTGTGGCCTGAGAACATTACTGAGGAGTGATTCTGGAAACCTGTGGCCTGGGAACATGACATCTGTTTAGATTGTCGACTACTGGGCCCTGGGAACCTGACTGAGTGTTGGTTCTGGAACCCTGTGGACTTGGAACATGACTGAGGATTTATTCTGGAATCCTGTGGCCTGGGAACATGACATCAGTGGATTCTGGAACCCTGTGGCCTGGGAACATGACTGAGGCGTTATTCTGGAAAACTGTGGCCTGGGAACTTGACTGAGGATTGATGGTAGAAATCTGTGGACTGGCAACATGACTGAGGTTTGATTTTAGAACCCTGTGCCCTGGAAACATGACTGTGGCCTGGTACTGGAAAACCATGGCCTAGGAATTTGACATTGGTTTGACTCTGGAACCCTGTGGCTTGAGAAGATGACTGAGGCGTGATTCTGGAAACCTGTGGCCTGGGAACATGACATCTGTTTAGATTGTGGAATACTGGGCCCTGGGATCCTGACTGAGTCTTGGTTCTGGAACCCTGGTGACTTGGAACATGACTGAGGATTTATTCTGGAATCCTGTGGCCTGGGAACATGACATCAGTGGATTCTGGAACCCTGTGGCCTGGGAACATGACTGAGGCGTTATTCTGGAAAACTGTGGCCTGGGAACTTGACTGAGGATTGATGGTAGAAATTTGTGGACTGGCAACATGACTGAGGTTTGATTGTAGAACCCTGTGCCCTGGAAACATGACTGCGAACTGATACTTGAAACCCATGGCCTGGGAACTTGACATTGGTTTGATTCTGGAACCCTGTGTCCAGGAACAAGACTGAGGCGTGATTGTGGAATCCTGTGGCCTGGGAACATGACATCTGTTTAGACTGTGGAATACTGGGCCCTGGGAACCTTACTGAGGCTTGGTTCTGGAACCCTGTGGACTGGGAACATGAGAACGGTTTGATTCTGGAACCCTGTGGCCTGGGAACATGTCTGAGGTTTGATGGTGGAAACCTATGGCTTGGCAACATGACTGAGGTTTGTTACTGGAAACCTGTTCCCTGGGAACATGACTGTGCTTTGATTGTGGAACAATGGGTCCTGCAAACATGACTGAGGTTTGATTCTGGAACCATGTGTCCTGGGAATATGACTGAGGTTTGATTCTGGAAATCTGTGGCCTGGGAACTTGACTGAGGTTTGATGGCAGAAACCTGTGGACTGCCAACATGACTGAGGTTTGATTGTAGAACCCTGTGCCCTGGAAACATGACTGTGGCCTGGTACTGGAAAACCATGGCCTAGGAATTTGACATTGGTTTGATTCTGGAACCCTATGGCCTGGGAACATGACTGAGGTTTGATTCTGGAAACCTGTGGCCTGGGAACATGACATCTGTTTAGATTGTGGAATACTGGGCCCTGGGAACCTGACTGAGTCTTGGTTCTGGAACCCTGTGGACTGGGAACATGACTGAGGTTTTATTCTGGAATCCTGTGGCCTGGGAGCATGACATCAGTGGATTCTGGAACCCTTTGGCCTTGGAACATGAGAACGGTTTGATTCTGGAACCCTGTGGCCTGGGAACATGTCTGAGGTTTCATGGTGTAAACCTGTGGCTTATAAACATGACATCTGTTTAGATTGTGGAATACTGGGCCCTGGGAACCTGAGTGAGACTTGGTTCAGGAACCTTGTGGACTGGGAACATGACTGAGGTTTTATTCTGGAATCAGGTGGCCTGGGAACATGACATCAGTGGATTCTGGAAATCTGTGGCCTGGGAACATGACTGAGGCGTGATTCTGGAAAACTGTGACCTGGGAATATGACTGAGGTTTGATTCTGGAATCCTGTGGCCTGGGAACATGACATCAGTGGATTCTGGAACCCTGTGGCCTGGGAACATGACTGAGGCGTTATTCTGGAAAACTGTGGCCTGGGAACTTGACTGAGGATTGATGGTAGAAATCTGTGGACTGGCAACATGACTGAGGTTTGATTGTAGAACCCTGTGCCCTGGAAACATGACTGCGACCTGATACTTGAAACCCATGGCCTGGGAACTTGACATTGGTTTGATTCTGGAACCCTGTGGCCAGGAACAAGACTGAGGCGTGATTCTGGAATCCTGTGGCCTGGGAACATGATATCTGTTTAGATTGTGGAATATTGTGCCCTGGGAACATGACTGAGGCTTGGTTCTGGAACCCTGTGGGCTGTGAACATGACTGAGGTTTTATTCTGGAATCCTGTGGCCTGGGAACATGACATCAGTGGATTCTGGAACCCTGTGGCCTGGGAACATGAGAACGGTTTGATTCTGGAACACTGTGGCCTGGGAACATATATGAGGTTTCATGGTGGAAACCTGTGGCTTGGTAACATGACTGAGGTTTGTTACTGGAACCCTGTTCCCTGGGAACATGACTGAGGTTTGATTCTGGACACTTTTGTCGTGGGAACATGACTGTGGTTTTTTTGTGGAACCATGGGTCCTGCAAACATGACTGAGATTTGATTCTGGAACCATGTGTCCTGGGAATATGACTGAGGTTTGATTCTCGAAATCTGTGGCCTGGGAACTTGATTGAGGTTTGATGGCAGAAACCTGTGGACTGGCCACATGACAGAGGTTTGATTGTAGAACCCTGTGCCCTGGAAACATGACTGTGGGCTCGTACTGGAAACCCATGGCCTAGGAATTTGACAATGGTTTGATTCTGGAACCCTATGGCCTGGGAACATGACATCTGTTTAGATTGTGGAATACTGGGCCCTGGGAACCTGACTGAGGCTTGGTTCTGGAACCCTGTGGACTGGGAACATGAGAACGGTTTGATTCTGGAACCCTGTGTCCTGGGAACATGTCTGAGGTTTGATGGTGGAAACCTGTGGCTTGGCAACATGACTGAGGTTTGTTACTGGAACCCTGTTCCCTGGGAACATGACTGAGGTTTGATTCTGGACAGCTTTGTCCTGGGAACATGACTGTGCTTTGATTGTGGAACCATGGGTCCTGGGAATATGACTGAGGTTTGATTCTGGAAATCTGTGGCCTGGGAACTTGACTGAGGTTTGATGGCAGAAACCTGTGGACTGGCCACATGACAGAGGTTTGATTGTAGAACCCTGTGCCCTGGAAACATGACTGTGGCCTGGTACTGGAAAACCATGGCCTAGGAATTTGACATTGGTTTGATTCTGGAACCCTGTGGCCTGAGAACATTACTGAGGAGTGATTCTGGAAACCTGTGGCCTGGGAATATGACATCTGTTTAGATTGTGGAATACTGGGCCCTGGGAACCTGACTGAGTGTTGGTTCTGGAACCCTGTGGACTTGGAACATGACTGAGGATTTATTCTGGAATCCTGTGGCCTGGGAACATGACATCAGTGGATTCTGGAACCCTGTGGCCTGGGAACATGACTGAGGCGTTATTCTGGAAAACTGTGGCCTGGGAACTTGACTGAAGATTGATGGTAGAAATCTGTGGACTGGCAACATGACTGAGGTTTGATTGTAGAAACCTGTGCCCTGGAAACCTGACTGTGACCTGATACTTGAAACCCATGGCCTGGGAACTTGACATTGGTTTGATTCTGGAACCCTGTGTCCAGGAACAAGACTGAGGCGTGATTCTGGAATCCTGTGGCCTGGGAACATGACATCTGTTTAGATTGTGGAATACTGGGCCCTGGGAACCTGACTGAGACTTGGCTCTGGAACCCTGTGGACTGGGAACATGACTGAGGTTTTATTCTGGAATAAGGTGGCCTGGGAACATGACATCAGTGGATTCTGGAACCCTGTGGCTGGGGAACATGACTGAGGCATGATTCTGCAAAACTGTGGCCTGGGAATATGACTGAGGTTTGATTCTGGAAATCTGTGGCCTGGGAACTTGACTGAGGTTTGATGGCAGAAAACTGTGGACTGGCCACATGACAGAGGTTTGATTGTAGAACCCTGTGCCCTGGAAACATGACTGTGGCCTGGTACTGGAAAACCATGGCCTAGGAATTTGACATTGGTTTGATTCTGGAACCCTGTGGCCTGAGAACATGACTGAGGCGTGATTCTGGAAACCTGTGGCCTGGGAACATGACATCTGTTTAGATTGTGGAATACTGGGCCCTGGGAACCTGACTGAGTCTTGGTTCTGGAACCCTGTGGACTTGGAACATGACTGAGGATTTATTCTGGAATCCTGTGGCCTGGGAACATGACATCAGTGGATTCTGGAACCCTGTGGCCTGGGAACATGACTGAGGCGTTATTCTGGAAAACTGTGGCCTGGGAACTTGACTGAGGATTGATGGTAGAAATCTGTGGACTGGCAACATGACTGAAGTTTGATTGTAGAACCCTGTGCCCTGGAAACATGACTGCGACCTGATACTTGAAACCCATGGCCTGGGAACTTGACATTGGTTTGATTCTGGAACCCTGTGTCCAGGAACAAGACTGAGGCGTGATTCTGGAATCCTGTGGCCTGGGAACATGACATCTGTTTAGATTGTGGAATACTGGGCCCTGGGAACCTGACTGAGTCTTGGTTCTGGAACCCTGTGGACTTGGAACATGGCTGAGGATTTATTCTGGAATCCTGTGGCCTGGGAACATGACATCAGTGGATTCTGGAAACCTGTGGCCTGGGAACATGAGAACGGTTTGATTCTGGAACCCTGTGTCCTGGGAACATGTCTGAGGTTTGATTGGGGAAACCTGTGGCTTGGCAACATGACTGAGGTTTGTTACTGGAACCCTGTTCCCTGGGAACATGACTGAGGTTTGATTCTGGACAGCTTTGTCCTGGGAACATGACTGTGCTTTGATTGTGGAACCATGGGTCCTGGGAATATGACTGAGGTTTGATTCTGGAAATCTGTGGCCTGGGAACTTGACTGAGGTTTGATGGCAGAAACCTGTGGACTGGCAACATGACTGAGGTTTGATTGTAGAACCCTGTGCCCTGGAAACATGACTGTGGCCTGGTACTGGAAAACCATGGCCTAGGAATTTGACATTGGTTTGATTCTGGAACCCTTTGGCCTGGGAACATGACTGAGGCGTTATTCTGGAAAACTGTGGCCTGGGAACTTGACTGAGGTTTGATGGTAGAAATCTGTGGACTGGCAACATGACTGAGGTTTGATTGTAGAACCCTGTGCCCTGGAAACATGACTGCGACTTGATACTTGAAACCCATGGCCTGGGAACTTGACATTGGTTTGATTCTGGAAACCTGTGGCCTGAGAACATGACTGAGGCGTGATTCTGGAAACCTGTGGCCTGGGACCATGACATCTGTTTAGATTGTGGACTACTGGGCCCTGGGAACCTGACTGAGTCTTGGTTCGGGAACCCTGTGGACTTGGAACATGACTGAGGTTTTATTCTGGAATCCTGTGGCCTGGGAACATGACATCAGTGGATTCTGGAACCCTGTGGCCTGGGAACATGACTGAGGCATTATTCTGGAAAACTGTGGCCTGGGAACTTGACTGAGGATTGATGGTAGAAATCTGTGGACTGGCAACATGACTGAGGTTTGATTGTAGAACCCTGTGCCCTGGAAACATGACTGCGACCTGATACTTGGAACCCATGGCCTGGGAACTTGACATTGGTTTGATTCTGGAACCCTGTGGCCAGGAACAAGACTGAGGCATGATTCTGGAATCCTGTGGCCTGGGAACATGATATCTGTTTAGATTGTGGAATACTGTGCCCTGGGAACATGACTGAGGCTTGGTTCTGGAACCCTGTGGACTGTGAACATGACTGAGGTTTTATTCTGGAATCCTGTGGCCTGGGAGCATGACATCAGTGGATTCTGGAACCCTGTGGCCTTGGAACATGAGAACGGATTGATTCTGGAACCCTGTGGCCTGGGAACATGTCTGAGGTTTCATGGTGGAAATCTGTGGCTTGGCAACATTACATCTATTTAGATTGTTG